>NC_020494.1:12369421-12383474 GCF_000184155.1 Fragaria vesca subsp. vesca | reverse complement strand
GGTGGTCGTTGTCTCTCTCTCTCTCTCTCTCTCTCTCTCTCTCTCTCTCTCTCAGCTACACAGAAAGAATTAAGCACTTGGTTAATTAACGACTACTCATGCATGATCCTAGCTAAGCCATGTGGGAGAGACAAGAAATGGGTAAACGACCAACCCTAAACGGTAAAAAAGCATATGGCCTAGCTAGCTAGGGTCATTACTCCATACAAATATTGCTGCTTTTAGGGCTGCTGCCTGCTGGTGTGTTGCTCCTTCTACTAGAGGAAGTTCGATCATGTGGTTCTGCTGCATTGCGTTGCATGTAGGTTTCCCAGTATAGAACTGCAGAATAAAAAGTTTGCCCAATCAGACCAGAAAGTGCGCGCTTCAGAAAACCAAAGCAAAAACCAGCGTCACAACACAAACATGAAACATTTTCTATCTCTGCTGACACACTAATACTATAGCATCTGCACTTTGCCTTGTCTACACCTACATTATTTAAATACACCAATAGAAGATTTAACATGAAAAGTACTGTTTCAATCTAAAACCTTTTTGATGATCAAGTGCATGCGTTTAAAATTTGGAACATTAGTTTAGTTAATTATAAATTATGATATTTTGTCGATTTCAAAAAAAAAATTATGATATTTTGTTATGGAATTTATAGTATACTAATTGTCTAATTACTGGTTACTTTCGATCTGTTGCAGATATGACAGTGCATGCTGAGTTGCTGACCTTGATCACATAATAGAAACTCGGCCAACCAAAACAGATTAGTAAAGAATTATTTCACTAATGGGAGGATTAAAATACGCTAAAGCTTAGTTTATGTAAGAGATCACTAGGTTTTATATATGTGTTTGTTTATTCAAGACATCGTTTAAAACGACGAGTCATATATATGCATGAGGGATCGAGGGTTTAGATTTTTTCTCTCAGCAGTTTCGATTGTGTTTCCCTGTCTGTAAGTCCTCTTTCTTTTTCCTCCATGATGTAATCATAGAATTGAAAGAAAATCAATCACCTCATCAGTCATCACTTAGCAAAAGAATCAGGATATGGTAAACAAAATTTACCAGACCATATTAGATTCCCATTCTCATATCCTCTTCAGTGGACTTATGGATGCTTTCAATTCATTACCAAATAGATATTTTGAGAATGAACTATATATATGTCTAATTGTCTAAACAAAGCTGGGGGCACATTATGCTTTCAATAGTAGTTGATTCCATTATTGTTAAGGTACAATATATTGGTACATTAATTTCTGGGTTGACAGCATATATATATATTCTAGCATACTCGTCTTGAAAACCTTAATCGGCCATCTGATCTCACACAGCAATATCACATATTCGGCAATCTAGCTATAATAAACGATGAGAACTGGAAGTCAAGTAAAAGTATAAGTATACATATAAATCCAGCATAAGATTGTTTAAGTGCGCCAACTGAGTTAGAGAGCATATATCAAGTATACATCAGAATCTGTGTTTCCCTCCTCTGAATTTAGGTTTTAATAATCGGAGCCGGTGCTCATCGATCAGACTCCAGAGAGAGCTAAGATAATTTTGCATCAGATTCCATCATATAGCTAGACTTGTCAAGATTTGTGTAAATATTGGAGAATCTTTTCACAAAGTAAACGTCATGTCCCCCTTGGCTTTAAGCGAAAGCCTAAAGTTAAGCCTTTGGTTGATTTCCTATAAACCATGCATTAATCTCTCTATTCTAATTGAGAAAGACAAGAGAATCCAGTTCATGGCTGACACAAGCAAGTAAACAAAGCACTCACACCAACCTTTTTGACCACGTTACATATGGATTATTATTCATGATGTTAGTGCCACACCTTTCCCTAATTCATTTCTTAAATTGAAATTGCATGCTACTTTAATTCTCTTTCTCAAACTTAATTATCAATCTAATAACAACCGAACTCTTAAGCAACATGAAATCCTACGTAATCCATGCAAACCTGTCATGCAAGTAATGGCCATTTTTGTTATTTTTGAAAAGGGTTTTGAAAACCAGCTTAGCTGGGAGGCTCAGCCCAAACCATTTTTGTTATTTAATTATGCCAAGTTTCTCACAAAGTTAAGTAGCTAGTTAACACTAATCCAACATCGAGCCCATGAAACCTTTTAGCAGTTTATTTGTCTGTGTAAACATCGCGGTCGAAAGTTGGCTTTATAGATCGACAATGACCAAGAAACCTAGAGTTTTAAAGTTCTAATCTCAACTTGCATGCATCATTGTGGTAATGTTTAAGCAGATGACAAAAGTTAGCTAGGGTTTCTGCATTTGGCTTAAAAGTGGTTGTTTAAATTTTCGAATCTTGTAGAGTTGGGTACCTGGATAATATATATTTACAGGTACAGTGACAGTGATGATCTGAGGAATACGTACTATATGGATCTTAGATCGATTGAAATAAGATAGCTAATGGTTTGTGCAAGCTAAGCTATCTCTTAGAACACACCAAGAGCTAACCTTAACATTTTATATGTATGAAGAACTGAAAGCAAAAAACTTGAGGCATGCATATGGCCAGCCATTGGCAAAGGAAAAAAGGCATAAAAAAACTTGGTTCTACATACGTTTACAATTCGCTGAATTCATCATTGTTGCCTTTGCCCCTCCAGTTTTACATTTCAGTGCGCGCAGCAGTCATATGCAGCCGAACCAACTTTGCATCTAAATTATGAGCGAAGCTAGCAAACTGAATTATAGTTTGCATCCAAATTATCAAACCATTCGACATAGAAGTATCTATATTATTATCAAGGGAATAGGAACTGTGAATCAAAACAGATTTTTATTTTTATTTTTTATTTTTTATGCAAACAGCCTTAGAGAATGTTAATTATTGCTTTGGAAACCAATTCAACCACCAATCCTACATTTTGTCTGCAAAGACAAGATCAATTAAAGGTGCTACGGAGTGGAGCTCCGTTTTTGAGCGAGCATCTGTGTGCAGGCACGGAACCAAGAATTAGACTATGTTTACCGTATGCTAGCTGCCAAGAATTAGACTAAATCTCAACTGCATAACAATTCTTCCTAGTTCGTGAAGCAAATGGCGCACATTGCTAGTTTGTCTGTTTATTGATAATATAACTTATGGAGTTATGGTCAGAAGAGAATCCTGCTATCATCATTCATAATGTTTTGTACGGAAATATTTGTAATATTTGATCTGTAGTTTAGGGTCCTTGTGACTTTTGTAATAACTTATAAATCTGCATCCACACTCCTTTCCTCTTTTTTAGTTGAAGCTTTTAGAAAGAAACAAAACAATGTTACTGAAACAACAGTAGTCACTAAAAAAGTAAAACAAGAAGTGTTGATCGTAAATCAGAGCACAAATATCACTTCCTTTCTTTAAAGACCGAGTCCCAGTGTTCTATCTCGGACAACTTCTCCAGCTCTCCCTTGCAATACGGTGCATCAAACCATTGAACCAGGAGCCAAACTAAATTAAAATAACACACGGTGGTTGATTGCGGATTTTCTTTTTTTTCCCTGACAATGTTCCCCATTATTTACATTTTAGGATATTCTGTTTAACCGTAGTATATTCAGCTAGCATCAGTATTCAAGGCCAAAATGAGACTCATATGATGCCGGGGAGCATCTGATGTCAGAAAACTAAAATGAATGTTTAGTACTGACTGCTCTTATAACTTTTCTGTTTCCTGAACTTCTATTTTCACTTATAGAACGATTACATACTTTAAAGGACTACTAATCTATCCTACAGTTAGTTTCACTGAGGGCTTAAAAGGGTTGACAGGGTCGAAGAAAGAAAAACTGGGAGAATTATTACTGTAAAACTATAACTTTCTGATTCATATCACAATCCACCTTTACATGTGACTCTAGAACTGTCAAAATCTAAGAAAACAATAGAGGTATTATCCTTTGTACGCACTGTTCTAGCCTCACTCAATAACATATTTGCAATCTTTTCTGCCAAATTCTCCCCATCCGTCGGGCATCTCTCCCTCGTCTGCAAAGCTCACAGTTAAATGAAAGGGGGACATAGTCACATCACTGAAATTGGATACAATCTAACATTGCATTTAAAGAAATACACAATCATTACCTGCAGAACTAGCTGAACTGCCTTTTTTGCACTAATGACGTCCCAAAAGCCATCACTACAATTAAAAAAATTGCCAGGTTATTTTTGTAACATGTAATATCTATACTTCATACATTATATCATTCAAAAATTATTCCCGCAGTTAGACCAGCATAACAAAATCCTGTAGAAGAAAATTATCATGTATAATTCAAAAACTGCATCAAGTGCAAGGGATACGTGCCATCGAACAAATATACAATAGTGAATAAGATTACTTTTTATTTTATAATATTAATACTCTTTACTCGTAAACTTCGGTTTAGAATTTGGTGTTTGATTGTTGGCATGGTTTCTCATTTATGCCAATCGAACATGTACTACATCCAGATAATAAATCATAGTATATTGCTAGACTCTAGATCAGAATTGGACATTCAAACATAATTGTATCAGCTACTACAGGGGAGTACTGAGCCAAACCTAAACTAGGCCAAAAAAAAACATAGGAAGACAAAAGCTGCTGATATCACTGAATACAATTCAGAATATTAAGTTTGTAAGGGATCAATAACCTGGCCATAAGTGCAAATGCTTTGCTGCCTTGATCAATATGTACCACTTGGCTGATAAAAGGATCTGAACTGAAGCGGGAATCCTGCTGCTTAAGAAACTTGTCTCCAAGCATTCGAGCAAGGTTCAAACCTGAACAAGTAAAGAAAAGCATGAATGGTTATCAACATACAATGATGGTGGTGGGGGCACCTCCAGTCGGATGAATGGAGGTTAGCTCAAAAACAATATGAAGTAATTTCTTAAAATATGAACAGCTAATCATGTAGCTCACAACAAAATGAAGTTATTTCCTTACCACATAGACGTGTTTCTCCCTCTTTCAATGGCTCTCCAGTTTCCTGGATCCGGAGTCTTTCAGTATAACTACTAATCCTATGGTCCTCTGTCATCTTCATTTGTTTCCCATTGACACTGCCACAATTACGATCATATTTAGTTTTCACATTGCAACATTTTTGGTTGAAGGCAATTTTAATTTATGTGAACACTTACATTCATTGTACATGGTACCAGACAACTATGAGGCAATATACATTCAACTAATACTAATACACACACTTAATAATCATATTAAAGATCAATAAAACTACAATACTACAATAACTAGAATTTACAGAACTGTCAAATTCAACATTAATAATTAGTGTATCCTCACACTTATCCAACTGCCTAATAAGAAAGACTAGTAATAAGAGTATCATAGTTTAAATAACGAAAATATACAAAACAGTGGCCAATCTCCACAAAAAGAACCAATAATTCCTAGCTACCAAGGATCACATCTGTCATTGTAGCAATGCCAATCAACAATGGTTTCAGGGAACAAAGATCTATACTTCATTCATCAAACACATTTTCTTTGGAACTTAACTCATCATGAATTATTGAATTATTCTAACATAAAGACAAAAGAAAGGCATACTTTATAACACAAGCTGAATCCCCAAGATTTGCACATTGTGCAAAGAAATTGTCATCACCATCAGTCCAAACAAGAAGCACAGTCGCAGTACAACCCTGCAAGGATTTAGACATTGTCATGTGCAAACCATGGTCTTTAGCTATATATTTTTTAAGGTACATGTAATTATCCTACCACAACAAAAGATTCAACAGTTCCATTCTTTTAGATAATACATGGAGCACTGTCAACTGACATTGATGTAAATCTAGCACTTAAAATTCTACAAATATCTTTAAGTATTAGAGATTATAACTTTTCATAGAGTTTCTCGCTCTACATTAGGAATGCAGGGAATCTATCTGTCTAAAGGAGATACAGACTGCTTCCACAGTACTTAATGGAGTGGCAATAAGTAAGAACCTATTGTGAAACAAAAATGATTGAAGATTTCACAATGCATTACATTTTGCAAGAAACCTATCACAAAGTGCCTCTAGATTTACTGGTCGTGTGAACAGTAACAAGAATAATGTCAACAGAACATGGATACTAATAGATAACCAAACAACATAAATCAAGTGGATGGAAAAACCTCATAATGGTAATTCAAGCTTGCTTCTGTCTGATAAAAAGCATCCCTAAGAACATCTGAAGCATCACATTGCAGTAGAACCCTCTCCCTTTTTAGTGAATCTGACAAGAGATTAGCAACTATCTCTGGTAGCAGCCTGTAAAAAAAAATTACAGTAACTACTACAGTATCTGGTAGCCACATAATACTCTTGAATTGTAAGTTAAGTACTAACTTGCTAGCAGATTTGGCAGCCTCTGCTCCACCGTGTCCATCACAAATACCAAATATGCCGAACTGAAAAACAGGAACTCAGGTGATGTTAGCACTTTCAGAACCATGTAAAAGTATGTGAACAGAAAATACAATCAGCACCACTATAATCTGATTTATAAACACATGAAAATCAAAAATCAAAGAAGGGCAGTATAACCTGATCAATCCCATCAAGAGGCCATTGATAGTAGCACACATCTTCCATAGGCAGCTTCTTTCCTCCACGACGAAGAGCCATGGGATCGGAAGCCACACCAACTCCAAAGGGAACCTGACTCTCATTTTGGGATGAAATATGAACCTGCCACAAAGGATATGAACTTAGCAAATGCCAGGTCACCTGTGCATGACCAGCTACTCTAGCTAGATATCCTCATTTTAAATTCGGCATGTAAACTGACAAGAAGCAACTGAAATGATAGATGGACCCTTGCATACAACATTATATATCATATCAAGTCATTATATAGGTCTCGTTTTAACTGGAAACGGATACATCTCCCCGAAGGAAAAAGGTACTTATAAGATAAAAGTAAAGCGCAGACAAATTAAAAGTACTTTGTCATACATATAATTAAAACAGCCCCAATTATTTGACTGAACTCTTTTCTTTGTTTTCAATTTACCAGTAGTCTTAGTTGACCATGAAATAGGGTAATATCAATGAAGTATAAAATGGGGCATCTAAATTTCCAGAACTCAACATAGTTTTAAACATTCTAATCAAAAGATATTCATCAGTTTATCAGGTAAAGATGATACGGCTATGATCTACTGGTGGGTTTGTTCAATTATAATTTACATATGCAGGATATGGAGAAGCAATCTTACACCTCTTCTTTATACCTTATGAATCCAGGGACTTGTACTGAAATTAAATCATAAAATAAATAAATAAATAAAATAAAGACTCTTCTCAATGGCAGAGACAGCAGATTATCCATATGTCCCAGTGAGATGAACAGTTTTTCTCCCTTTAATGTATGTTCTCCAGGAATGAGAAATTCATTGCCATGTATCTATAACTATCATGCAAAAGCAGTATCCTATACTCACAATTTAATATAAAGGTACTTAAGACTTACAAATACTTTTGAGGTGGTTCCAAGAGTTATCACGTCTCCACTTGCAAGCACCACTGGGTCACCCCACTGTCTACTTCCTGTATCAGGATTATTAACTGGCAGAGAATTTAGAAGTGTTCCATTAAGGCTGCCCATGTCCACCAACTCCCATTTCATTTTCTGAAGACAATTATCAATTACAACATAATTATTACACCATAGACACAATTATACAATCCCAATAAAGTCAAAGAATTTAGTCATGGATGTGCTTACATTTAAGTTCCAGTTTATCGATGCATGCTTTCCTGAGACCTCTGAATCCTTTAATAATAAATCACTCGGAGGAACCCTTCCAAGAGTCAGAGGAAGCCTAGAGGAGTTTGTTGACGGTATAGAATAACGGAGTCCACGGGAAGGACCAGATATGACCTCCAGGTTGAGGCATGTTCCTGCAATTCTAAAAGAAAAATATGATGATATGTTTATAGAAAAACGAGTAGAAGGTTAACCGGCATACAAATATAAAGAGATAAGAAATTACTTTTATCTAAGGGCTCCTTGGGCACAAACTGTTGGAATCTATCTTGTTCTAAATTTTGCCTACTACTCCTTTGATCTTCAACAAACTGGTGGGCCAACAATGGACGCTTAAGTGTCTGGCCAACTACAATGTCTTCAGAAGCATCAGAGATCACATCTAGAACCAAGCTATCACCTGGGGCAAGACAATAAGAAATATTAATTTGGTCTCTGAAGTAAAAGAGCATTTTGAAACATCAGTAAGAGAAATATTAAAAGGAACACGGGTAAGTTACTTTGAGTTGAATTGGGAGCTGTGTTGGGAAGCCTTTGTTTATATACAAGTCCTTGTGAGCGCAAATGCCCTTCATTTTGAAAACATGCTCCCTCTAGATCATAACCTCTTGGAAGTTCATTACCTTGGTTCCGGACTAGATCCGCATCATCCGAAACAAGGGGTCTGTCAAGATCACCAGCCTAAAACAAGAATCATCAGCTTAAGAGGTATAAGCGAAACAGAATGATAAATGATACGCACAAAGGGAAGCAGTTGGTATTTAGGCACGTAATGTGACTGAAAATAACTGATCTTAACAATTAAACCCAAATGCCCAATAGTGTATTATAGTGTACTCATCAGTCACCAACTAACTTCTGCTGTAAAGAAATAATGGTTTTGGTCTTTGGTTATGGGGTAATGTTTTTTTCTGGTTCATATCCGCTAAGCCAAAGATCAGATGAAGATCGCAAACAGAAGTAATGACCGAATGAATCAAATTGTTCAATGAAGCAACAAATAGGAGAGTTCACCCACTGTGATGATCTAAACAACTAAAACAACCGTTCCATCTGGATTTCAAAATTCCATACAAAGATGTTCTTTTCAAAAAAAAATCATGTAGGCCAACAAACCAACAGCAACATAACACTTACCACTTTTACTCTTTCTCAGTATTCGTGGTTTTCTTACTTTGTAGGTTCTTGTAGAAACCTTGTAATGCTAGAGTACCACTCCTAGGCACTCTTTCAGATGCATCGAAAAACCAGCAATATAAAGAAAGAAGCAAAAAACTTCAGAAAACGCAGTGCTTTCAAATTTCACCACTTTCGCAACACGAAACAGAAACACTTGCTTCCTTTGTTTTTTGGAGGTACCAAACCAAACGCAGGAAACAAAACAAACAACCATAAATAAACCCAAACTCGGTGAACAAAACAGCCCACCCACTAGTTTGAAAACACAAACCAATCTTCGAAACCAAGTAACCTGACGACAGCAACAGCTCAAATCTCACATACTAAATTTGATCACACACAGTAAGCAATTCAAGTTCTAATCTTTGGCCTCGAAACGGAATAATCAAACTCTACCAAACTCAACAATCATCGGTCGCAAACCAAACACGTAACTGGTGCCCTAGGAATTCACATTGATGAAATCAAAAGATTTGAAATTTGGGGTTGCGATTGAGAGGAAAGGAGAGAGGGTTACCTTGATAGTGATAGAGCGTTGGGAGCGAGAAGAGGAGGAGAAGAGGCGCCATGGTTTACAGGCGAGGAAGATGAGGAGGAGGATGAAAAGCAGCATAAGGACACCGACAATGCTCTCTAGCATCGCCATCGTCATCGCCCTCTCTCTCTCTCTCTCTCTCTTCCCTCTTACTTTCCGAGAACCTCGCCTCGCTTTGAAATGGTCGCACATTTCTCTCCCCTTTTTTTCACCTCTTTCCTTTTTGTTTTTGATTTTTCTTTTTAAATATTTACTCGTTTTCTTGTTAATATTTATTACCTGTTCCATCTTCACACAAGTGACACAACCGTGAAGAAAGAAAATATGGAAGAGTTTCACAAGAGTGTCTTATGTTTGTAAATTGGCTCCATTCCGAGTTCCGACACGAGGATGTTTAAAAATGTTCAACAATAAATCTATGAAAATTCTTTTATACACCTAGGTGTAAGGGAACCGAGCAACTAATATTTTGATCTAGTCATCTACATCGCACTATATGTATATATATTAATACCGTTAACAAAATTAAAACTCAAAAAAATAGTCCTAAAGTGTTTCTAACTAAGGAGGTGAGAACACTAGGTCGAAAAAGATGTACTCTTATTATTGACGTTTAATTTGATCGAATCAAAAATGAAATTGAAATGAATGAATTTAGGGTCTCTAATCTTCATTCGATCTTCTCATATGGTGATTTGAGAACTTACACATTAATGGTGCAAGTGCACTTTGGTGCGTAGAATCCGCTCCCATTGAACGAAATTTAGCACTATCGATAAACTAATTAGAACCTAGGTGAGTGTTTAATAAGCATAATGTTTGCCTAGTTTGGTTGAATCGAGCTTACCCCTATTGGGAAGGTTTGGCTATACCCTTAAGAAGAATATAGACTTGTTTTAAATGAGAGTAACTAAATCCAATCATATTCTAATTGATACTTCCACGATTTCTGGAGGGTTCAAGAATTCAATGTGACGTCTATGCTTGATCATTTTGTTCTTTTAGACGACCTAGATTCTTAATAATCGAAACAATTGTGATACTAATAAAATGCATACGCAACTTAGAAACTGCTACAACTAACT
The DNA here is from genome assembly GCF_000184155.1 of Fragaria vesca subsp. vesca. Taxonomy (NCBI): domain Eukaryota; kingdom Viridiplantae; phylum Streptophyta; class Magnoliopsida; order Rosales; family Rosaceae; genus Fragaria; species Fragaria vesca. The sequence goes on along the minus strand of NC_020494.1, from coordinate 12,372,888 downwards.
GAACATTGAGAATTTTCTACATAAATTAGGGTTTATCAAATGCGTTTAAAATTAAAACCAATTTCCGTAAAAAATAAAATGAAATACAATTCTGATATCATTATGCAAAACTAAACCTCGTAATCGATGTCCAGTATCATTTGGTCTTGGCATCAGTCTCTCTTCTATAAGTAGGAAGGAAATCGTGAGTTTGACTCAAAATAAACTTGTTGTAGCATTAATTTCAGTTATTTGTATGATAAAAAGAAAATAAAAAAAACAAAAAAAAAACCTCGTCGATCTCTATCGCTCTTAAACTAATAACCAACAACCAAACAAAGAAATCATCAAATCAAGCAGATTCTATTTGGGTTATAAGATAACAAAACTCCAGACTGAAATTGTATATACTGCATGCACGTGTATGTGGGCATGTGGCTTAAGGTATTTGATCTAACCAAAGCATGGCCGGTGGGATATTCTAGACTCGTCGACCTCGCGTAAGCTCCACATCACTTTGTCTGGTTCAAAAATGGCCGATTTAAAAGGTTTCGGTAATTTCCATATGCACCTCTTGGCTTAGTTGGCTGCTTTGTTACCAATTTTGGGAACGATATATAATATCACCATATATTATACTTCTGACCGAGTAGCTGATCATTTGGGTAATATATGAATAATTAAGAATAACAATATATAAGAGCATAAAAAGAAAGCCATACGAATACATTCCATGTTTGGAGAGAGTTGGCTTCTTATATACGCAGAAAATGTTGCCTTTCAGGTGAAACGTTCGTCTCTGACAATGGGATATGTATATAGAAAGACAGAGCTTCAATCACATTAGAGCCAAGAACCAGAAGGGAATGGTACCTGGCACTGGTCTGTAAATGCAGAATGTAAGGTCATCTCCAGCAGGAGAGAGCTATATTGGGGCCAGGGCTATAATTTAGCCCTTAAAAATATTATTTTTTATTTATAGACTTTTAAATGATCTCTAATAAGAGAGGGCCAAATTTTAGCTCTTTTGAATATTTTATGATTTCACATTATACTTTTTAATATTTTTCACTTTAAATACAAATATATTGTCACATTGTATCACATACGGGTAGGTACCATATAATTTCTCACTTATAGATTTATTTTATTATAACATTATTTGAATTTGGACCAAATTACTAATATTTAAATTAACTATTATATTAATAAAATAAGATATTAGCCATATGAATTTTGGGTTGAGAGAATTTACCAGTTGTAATGAGATGAGAATGAAATAATCCAATAGAAAGTTGACAATTGTTATAATTTGAGTATTCATCAATCAACTAATATGCATACTTTTAGTTTTTTTTAATTTCATTTGGGACCACAATTTGGTTTGGCCCGGGCTAGCCAAAGGGCTATGTTTGGCCCTTTGGCCCTTTTATGGCCCTTTGACCCTCTTCTAAGTTCTTATTGGAGATCAAAATAAGGCCAAAATTTAGGATTTGGCTCTATAGCCTCTATTACTGGAGATGGCCTAATAATGAATTTATATAAGGAGGAAGGGAAGGAAAGAGGAAAGTTAACTGAGGAAATGGTGGTTTGTTGAGTACTTTACATGGAAGGGGGGATATTATATGCGTGAAAACCTTGGATTTGTTTCTAAATAACTCTTGATTTAGTGTATCTACTACTTTGGTAATACATTGATTTCAAGAACATCAATTATTTTCTTCTTTTGAATTTCTTTTTTAATTTATCAAAAACAAACTATCGGAATATGCCATGTACCAAGCCGGATCTTAGTTCGATCCGGTTATAATAAATTGTGCATTGTATCTTTAAGCTTTATTGCTTATACATGTTACGTAGACTAATGATATCTTAGTTTTTCAATTACTAGACTCTCCTCATGCGCGTCATATGTCGTAAAAGACTTTTAAGCACAAGCTGCTTTTAGAATAGTAAAGTTGTTAATTTCTGACTACATATCCTAAGAACGAGCTCATATCTGAAGAGTTGTTTTGTTAATTAATGTTGTTTAGATCGAGGTGAAGACATTGAGCATCGTTTGATTTGTTACGTAAAGTACTAATACAATCTTATCAGGCAACTAGTAGTAATCGTAAAACACTAATGCAATGTTCTTAGATTAATAAAGGGGAAAATGCCAATTTAGTATTAATTTAAATCTCTCATTCCCCATTTTAATATAAGGTAACCTTTTTTATGTCCAAATGTACAAATCTTTACTAAAGTCTTAACAAATCATATTATTTTAAGACTATTTTACCCTCACTCCTTATGTATGCATAGAGAGAGAAAGTGGAACAAAGAGAGAATACTTGGCCGGAATCTCACCGGACTCCAGTCACCGGTCGCCGGACTTTAGTTGCCTGATTTCCTCGGTCGCCGAATTCTGGTCGCCGGTAACTCGGTTACTGACCCCTAGTAACTCAATTTTTCTCCGGTCGCCGGATTCCGGTCACCGGTAACTCAGTTACTGACTCTCAATAATCATTTACTAACCCCCAATAACTTGGTTACTGACCCCCAATAATCAGTTACTGACCCCCAGTAACTCAAATTTTCTTCGATAGCCGGATTCCAGTCACCGGTAACTCAGTTACTGACCCCCAATAATCAGTTACTGACCCTTAATAACTTGGTTACTGACCCCCAATAATCAGTTACTGACACCTAATAATTGTTTACTGACACCTAATAATCACTTACTGGCCCTTAGTAATCAGATTACAAACCTCAAATAATAATTTACTGACCCCAATAATCACTTATCAATCCTCAATAATCACTTATGTCATATCCCACAATCTATTTCGTCACCATGAGGTGTTTCACAGCTTGAAACATGTGAAAAATTAAATATCTTGGTGATTTATCACGCTTCTTATTCAGAACAATGCCAAAGAAACCTCAAATTCTGCAGGTCAAAATGTCTCATAACTAATTAGGTTGATGTGCAAAGATCAGTAAGTAATAGAAAGAGGACAAAATCATTGTCACTAAAAACAAAAAAGTATTAACAACAATATAGAAGCCAGTCGTATGACCTCAATCAACATATAATAATTGACTAGTTACCACAGAAAACGAACGTGAAGCAAGTGACCATTAAACAGACACATATATTCACTATGTGATGCAGAAAACTTCTACCTAGTCACACATTTCATAATAACATTGAAGGACATACAAAAACTGCAGTTCCTATTAAGCCAATATATACATATAAGTACCACATATTTACAGTTAGCCACAACACTCCATAAATCAAAGCAACTCTGAAAAGGGTCATATTCCACAATTACCAGAACTTGAACTCAGGAAGGAGGCGGATAAATGGCTTAAACTCATCCGATCCCCTCGTCGGCAATATGCAGCCCCAACCATGGATTTGGCCGCGATGGTTGAATCGGGTAGATTGATGAAGTCGAGGCCACGACGGCGTCCGTCGTCAAGGCTGTGGCGGTGTCCGT
>NC_020494.1:12361142-12369401 GCF_000184155.1 Fragaria vesca subsp. vesca | reverse complement strand
GAGAGAGAGAGAGTTGAGGGAGAGGAGATAGATAATAAGATTATGGATAAAAATATATTTTTGTTAAAAAACATTGGAATGGACTAAGAAAAATGTTTTTCATTGAATTGGGCTATGAAAACCCTATTTTTGTGTATTTGGGCAATTTCTCTTAATAGAGTAGGTGGAATCATTGCCTCGTGAGCTCCTTTTTTACTAACCAGCGCTAGGTCGCACACATCCACGTTATACATGTGGACACACATATATGATCTCTTGTGTGGGTGCACGACAGCTGTTGCAACAACTGTTGATTGAGTCCACCAAGCCGCGCACCTATACGAAGTGTTTCCCTCTCTCTTCTTAAGTACTACTTAACCTCTAGCCTCACTACATTGGAATCAAATTTGCTGACCAATAGATTTGTTGGTCAGCTATAACCAACCAATCATATCTCTCTCTCTCACTTTCTCTCCCTCTCTCTCTTTTTTGATTGGTTGGTCATAGCTGACCAACAGATTTTGTTGGTCAGCAAATTTGATTCCCACTACATTCATACATTTTCGATATCAACGTCAGAGGGGGAACTCGGAGAGCCATCCATTGGCCCCTCCTAACTCACCTGTTTCCCCCTTTGTCAGGTCTCCGCATGGAATTGTAGCGAAAACATTCTCATACTTGAGAGAAAAGTCCATCAACCCAGTTTTTAAAGTGACCCCCCTCCCCCAGCCCACAAATTTGTGAGTAACCCATTTAGGGGTATTCGAGTTTGTTCGCATACCACATGAGAATGTGTAATGATTCACTAATGTAGTCAATAGTTCTGTTGGAATACTGTCGTGAATCTGAGTTAATACTGACTAAAATAATGTGGTAATAACTCCCTAACGTAACTAATATGGTTTGCAGTCTCACTAATAAAAAAAACCGGAAAAAAAAGAATCACGCTGTTTTTTTTTTGGGTTTGAAGTCAATGATATCTAGGTTTGGTACCTAAAACCCCTGTAATCCCAAAACCCTGATATCTAGGTTTGTGAATTCGAAGGTGACCAACAGAAATGGGCAAAAAGAATAAGAGAACCGAAGCGGAAGCACCACCCCAACCTGAAATCAAACCCGACGAGAAGAAGAAGAAGAGCAAGAAACCCAAACCCGACACATCCCCCGCCGTGATTCCCACCGTCACCGTCGCCATCGCCGGCTCCATCATCCACAACGCTCAATCCATCGAACTCGCCACTCGGGTACCACTTCCCTCTAATCCCTTCCTTCACTTCCTCTCCATTTTCTCTAATCCATTTCCTTTCAATCTCTCAATCTCAGCTCGCCGGTCAGATTGCTCGTGCCGTCACGATTTTCCGAGTCGACGAGGTCTGTGTATCACTACTTCTTTGGCACTTAGGGTTTATAAAACTGGTTTAATTGTTTGAATTGGATTTGTGATGAGTTGACTGTGTGAACAGGTGGTTGTGTTTGACAATAACGGTGAGACTGGCCCGCCGGAAGATACTAATTCCGATGAGAATGAAAGCGGGGCTGCATTTCTTATACGGATCTTGCGGTACCTCGAGACGCCGCAATATTTGCGAAAAGCTCTGTTTCCGAAGCATAATAGCTTAAGATTTGTGGTGAGGTTCTGTAATGTTGTGTGTTTGTGGTGTGGAGTAAGTGTTTTTGGTGTGGTTGATGAGTTTTGGAATTTGTTTGCAGGGTTTGTTGCCTCCGCTTGACGCGCCGCACCATCTGCGTAAGCACGAATGGGGTGTATATCGGGAAGGTACATTGTAATGCCTGAAATTTTAAGGCTTGCTAATGTTAAAGAGATTGAACAAGAACCAACTTGAGAAATGAGATGGTTCAGACTTTGTGCTGTTGATGAATTTCGCTATTTAGTTTTGGCTCGTTTGTGTTTCACTATTTAGAACTTGGACAAGTTTTGATAGCTTTCCATTAATGTGTAGGTGCCACACTGAAGGAAAGATCTCCAGATGGTGTTGGGACATTGGTTGATGTGGGCTTGAGTAAGGTACTCCCATTGTCTAGTTTTGGTAGTCTCTCACAAGTTATTGCCTAATATCTTTACCTCTTCTTTGTTTTTGTGAATCCTGAGAGTTAGCGATTAATTCTTCTTGTGTACAATATGCAGAATGTCGTTGTTGATCAAGTACTTGATCCTGGAACAAGAGTAACTGTAGCTATGGGAGACAGTTGGAATTTGGATGCTGGTAATGATTTTTTTGTTAGATATTTTAGATATGTAATGATTGCTTTTAGTATGAATCTTAGATATGTAATGATTGCTTTCCTATGGCATTTATCTAGATATATCACGGCAGGTTGTATCATCGTCCAAGCCAAGGGAAGAAGCAGGGATGTATTGGGGGTACAAAGTGCGCTATGCTTCCAATATCACTTCGGTAATGACTGAATGTCCGTACGAGGTATCCATACACTGACTCTATGCCTCTCTTTGCGTTATATACACTGACTCTATGCCTCCCTTTGCCTTATATATTCGTGTTGTCTCTCTAAGCATTCAGATATGATCTTCCTTACCCAGTTGTATTATCTCAATCACAGGGTGGCTATGATCATTTGATTGGAACCTCAGAGCATGGTCAAATTATCAGTTCTTCTGATCTCACTATACCTACGTTCAGGTACTAACTATTAATTGATAAGATTGTACTTTAAGATAAGGTGGGGCCACAAATGGTGGTTGTTCTCTTATTAGCTAGATGCGTACTGTGTTCATCACCTAGATTGGCTAATGTATAGGGAAACTCTTGGTGTATGTGGGACGGATTCAATCTCTTTCAATCTGACCTCTGAATTCGTTTAGAGCATATGTAGGTATTTCTTGTGAGCTCAATCAGCTCACCTTTAACATCCTGCTAAAGGCGTCAAGCCAAATGAAATTTCTGAAGAATTATGGAAATGAACAATGCCATATGTTTCGTTCAATTTCATTTTTGCTGTATCTCTTAGCAACTTAAGGACTAGCTGGTAACAGCTTCGTCAGGCACGTCTCATCTCTTTCCACTGGCTTTTCGCCAGTTGTGTAAACTTCCTTAATATCCCCCTCCCTTTTGCTTTCTCAAAGATTTGGCGTGAGACAAACATACCATCTCTTTTCTATATTACTTTAAGAAATTTGTTTCTATATAATATATACACACACACACATTATATGAAGATGCATTAAGCTTAAACTCCAAAGGCTGTGGGCATTTATCCTGTTTAATATTTTGGTTTGACAATTGATTGCTTTGAATGTGTTAAAGGCGGACCTGTAATTAGTATCAATATATCAGTTATGTTAAATATTCCATCTTCAAGAACTATTGATACATGAAGCTATTTGAAATTTGTTAGGCATCTATTGATTGCTTTTGGTGGACTTGCTGGCTTGGAAGAGAGCATTGAAGAGGATCATAACTTAAAGGTATTGTTGCTTAGGGATTTGGTTTGGGACTTAAATGTTAAACATTGGGCAGGTGCAAGCCTTTGCGTCCTGTAATGCTAGAATATAGTTATAAGCTCTGTGAACAGAAAAGTTTTTTGAAGCATTTGCTTGACAACTTGTAGTAGTTTGTTTAACTGGAAGTAAAAAAGGTAAAAAGGAAAAGGTATTTAATACTTTTCTTGACACAGGAAAAGAATGTTCGGGAGGTGTTTGATATATATTTAAACACATGTCCGCATCAGGGGAGTCGAACAATACGAACCGAGGTACTTTCATTATAGTATGTTCCTTTGCATTTGTATTTAGGAAAGTTATTTTGGCACTCCATTTTTATCAACATAAAAGTGGAGTGCCATATTCATGACATATTTATTGATGGAAAACTGTGTTAGTAATTGCTTAATTTGCATCTTCATGGACAGGAAGCGATTTTAATTTCGCTTCAGTATTTCCAAGAGCCAATCAACAGAGCAGTGCAGAGAAGTTAGTCCACGATTAGAATCAAGATCTTAAGGAATTTATCCTGCTACTTCAGATTGTTACCTTTTGCTGCAAACAGTGGTAGGATTAGCAAGTTTTGTGACAGAAGATTAGCCTCTTTTTGCTCATCAATTTTCTGTTTCCAGCTGGTTCATCTGTAAGCTATGTGTTTTAGTGTACAACTAGTCGGGTTTAACCTGCAATTAGGAATCACTTGCAACCCTTTTCATATTGGAAAATAAACATAGTCAAATTTATGTTTATCCTTGTTTATATCGATCAATCATGTATTTCCATCTTGAGTTGGGTTGGTTGAGCTAAATGGTGTTTTTTCCTTTTTTGGAGTGGGCTTATTGTTTTCTTAATGTAAGCTTGCTCTTTACTCTTATCTATGGCTTATTGGCACTTGAAACTTGAAAGACACATTTCCCTATAGCGACAGTATTGATTTTAACATTCTAATTAGCGAGCTAGAAACTTGAAGGACACTATTCCTATATTGAAATAAAGTTTGCTGCCCTTTTAGCTGTCAACTGTAGCACATGAGGCTATTGAGTAGCCGCTATTCCCTGGATCCACAAGGACATTCCCCTCGTGTATAGTGTAGGAGTACGCCGGACTTCCACTTCCATATTCAACTTTACTTGGTTCATCAAATGGAGAAAGGTCCCTTGTAGCTCTCAACTGCAGCTGCTTGCTTCCTACACTACTACACCAATTGTAGTAGAAGGAGAGTTTAAGCTACTCCTGGATGCGCTCAATGGCCGTTCTCAGATTCCTTGGCACTTTTAAAGTGTTGGTTCGAGATATCCAAGCTTTGTTATCCCATTTTCAGTCTATTTCTTTTAAGTATGTTTAGAGAGAAGCAAACTTTCTAATTGATAATCTAACTAAATTAGGACACTCTTATAATAGTCCTCAGCTCTGGATTTCTTCTCTTCCTCTTTCCTCGGCTAACGCCTTCTAGCTTTATCTTTATGGGGGCGGTTGTGCGCGAGGGTACTCTTTGTATTTGCTTATTATCCATAAAAAAAAAGAGAGGGAGAAATGTCCCAATAAGAAACATTCCCCTTGATCTCGACCTCTTGCTACAAACCGTACACCTTTCAATGGGGATGGCTGTCATCGATGAAAGTCATCCTTGTGAATTGGGTGTTTGTTGCTTTCAACATGTTGTGTTGGGGTCCAAGCTTGAACCTGACGAGGAGGCCGACGTTGTGGTGGATTAAGTCGAGTTTTGTTTTAATGCATAGATTGCAGACATTGTTGCAGCTTCCGATGATGGTTGTGTCGTTTTAGACACTGGTAGCAAAGTAAAGGTGCATAGAGATGGTGGTGATCCATTATGGACTGTGAGGACGGATCATGTTCATGTTATACTTCTACTACGATAGGTTTTAATAAAATGACGTCCCTATAAAAAAAGGATAGACTTTACATCCAAGAGGCTAAATACGACCTACAAAATTTTAATCACTTTGGTTGCAAACTATAAAACGTTGCCCTTGTTAATTTGATAACGATACTTAGTTTCCCCATTCTCCCAGGGCTAATTCCGTCATTGACCCAAGAAAACAAAGCCGTGTTTGGCTACGGCACAATATAAAACCGGAACGCCGAAGAGCCCCAAAGTTAAAACCAACCAAACCAAACCCTCGAAGCTGCGATAAACAGAGAGAGAGAGAAGGAGAGACGAGAAAGAAAGCGTGTGTAAAGCAGCACCCGACATTTTAATTTCTATTTCTTCAAATAATTTTTGAAAATAAAAACAAGTTAAGTTTCGTTTAGGGAGTTCTCTCCCGCCAAGATTATGGCTCAGCTGGAGAGCCTGGACCTCATTACCAAGACCAAGTCTCTGATCTCGGCCCTCAACCTCGTCTCCCGTGACCTCCCTCTCCCTCCTGACCTCTTCGACGTCGTTTCGTCCATTTACCACTCCCCCCAGGTGAGTCTTCGCTTCGATTTCTGCGTTTTGGGTTCTGGGTTTTGGTTTCCGAGGTGGGTTTTCGGTTTTGGTACTTGGGTTCTTGTCAATTTTGGATCTTGGGTCGGTTTTGGTTTTGGGTTTTGGTGAGATTTTGGGGGAAAGATTTGTGCTTTTTTGACTAGGTTGACAGTTCAATTTTGTGTTTTTGGTTTGGAGAATGTTGATTTTGAGATGTGTGTTGCAGGATGATGGTGATAGTTGTGGAGGAGGTGATTTGTTGGGGGACCTTGAGGATGCACTTTTGAACCAAAGGCATAAGTGCAGTTCGGGTGCTGGATTGATTGAGTCTGGGGAGAAGCGTTTCCAGGGCCGGCTTAAGCAGAGATTGGCCCAGCTTGAAGGTCTGTAGATTCATATTACACAATTTTATGATAGGCATTATGGGCTATTGATAGGGGTGATAATGTTATTATGTTTTTAAGAGGGTATAGCATGGTTGCTTACTTGTAATTTTTGTATCAGAATTACCTTCGAGTAGAGGAGAGGACCTGCAGACCAAGTGCTTGCTTGAATTCTATGGGCTGAAGGTAAACTTGACTAGTTGAAATTGTTTGTGTCAAATACTAATATTGTGGCGGAGTGTTCTTCTCGATCTTAAAATGACTCGTCTTTTTATTTCCTAGAGACTGTTCTTTTCTACAATGAATGTGAAAGTTGGTCGTGAAAAAGTAGAATAAGTTATTCATTATTTTCCATGAGCACGATCTTTATCATTATCTTAACTTATACAGCACAAGGAGTTTTTATTGGGATTCCTATTGAGAATTTTTTGTGTATGTGAAGTGTTTTACCCTTTCTTTCTTTTCTTTCTGGTATCGATGGATGACATGCATGTGTCCTTGCCAATGACTTCTTTTCTATCAGCTCGCAGAATTGCAAAACAAGGTGCGGTCTGATGTGAGTTCAGAATACTTGCTCCAAATGAGCTGCGCATCTCCTGACAAAACACTGTTTGACTGGGGAAGGATGAGATTGCCCCGTCCACTCTATGGTGTTGGAGATGCTTTTGCCTTGGAGTCTGACGATCAGTTCAGGAAGAAACGAGATGCTGAGGTCATATAACTAATACTGCATTACACTTTTTATGCATTCATACTTAGAAAGGAACAATGTGATTATTATATTGTAGTAGATCGTCAAGTCATCTACAAAGGGATACAGGTCAACTTTTTTTTTTTTGCTCTACAGACACAGAAAAGTTGATTGATTCATAGAGTGAATGTGATATTATAGACAAGAACAAATTATAAGCTCCATAAAACATATCACAAACCACTTTTGTTTTTTAAAATGATGATCATATACATAGTGGGCATTGTCAAAGAGAAATGTTCTGATTTCGTAACATATACTGGTGCAGAGGCTCTTAAGGTTACAAGAGGAGGAGAAGAATAATATTGAGACTAGAAAAAGAAAATTTTTCACAGAAGTGCTTAATGGTGTTCGTGAATACCAATTGCAAGTTCAGGCATCTATGGCTCGTCGAAAACGAAGGAATGATTTTGTCCAGGTATGCCTTTTCTCCTTTGCTATTTTTCTTTCTCGGATGTTTACATAAATGATGGGATATTGAAAAATTCTGAAACCTAATGAAGCATATTGGTAGGAAAATGACTCCACGATGCTTGCATGTTGTTGTCCAAAGAGGTGTGTTACATGAAATAGCGAAAAAGTTCATTAGAATTGTGTGTACTTATTTTGGAAAGAATCTAGGATTCATCCCCATATCAGATGCCCACAATTTGATCTCCTACTCACTGGTTAGACTGAATTTCGTAATGACCAAAGTTTAACATTAAACATGATGGCTGATATTTAGAAAAGAGAATAATGCTATCATCTCTGAACTTCATTACATTTTGAAAAACTGTAATCTTCTGCATTAGAAAAATTCAAATCCAGTGGATAGGAGATATCGTTATCAATGGTAAGAGATGAGCTGTCAACTGGATATAGGTTAGAATGAAAGTAAAGTTTAGATTATTTTTTTTTTTTTGTAGGGTGGTTAAGTTTAGTATTATTGTTATTACTATCTTCTGGTGATAGAATACCCTCATATGTATTCCTTTTTTTATTTTTAATTTTTTTTTAACTTAGGGGTGGGTCATGTCAAAGACAAAACAAACGTGCTACGCGAGCTGAGAAATTAGAGGTTCCAACGACCTTGTAAGTCGGATGACCAGGAAGCATACATGAGAAGTAGGTAAAGGAGAGACAAGAATGAGAGATTGACATTACTCCTTGAAGAAACAAATAAACTCCTTGTACAATTTGGGAGCTGCGGTCCAACGTNAGAAAGATGACTAAACAGACAGGAGGCTATGAAGACTTAAAGACNCAGAAGGTG
>NC_020494.1:12349505-12360346 GCF_000184155.1 Fragaria vesca subsp. vesca | reverse complement strand
TGTAAAGTTTAGATTATTGTTATTACATCTTCTGGTGATAGAATCCCTCATATGTATCCTTTTTTTTATTTAATTTTTTTTTTACAGGGGTGGCATGCAAAGCAAAAACAACGTGCTACGCGAGCTGAGAAATTGAGGTTCCAAGCCTTGAAGTCGGATGACCAGGAAGCATACATGAGAATGGTAAAGGAGAGCAAGAATGAGAGATTGACATTACTCCTTGAAGAAACAAATAAACTCCTTGTCAATTTGGGAGCTGCGGTCCAACGTCAGAAAGATGCTAAACAGACAGAGGGCATTGAAGCCTTAAAAGACTCAGAAGGTGAGTTGACTGAGGTGGACGAGGATTTGGACATCACTGAATCTGATCGCAATGATGATAGTAGTGACTTGCTTAAAGGTCAGCGGCAGTATAACTCAGCCATCCATTCTATCCAGGAACAGGTAAGAGAGAGCAATATTTTCTGCTTTTGTTTTTTCCTTACAAATGCCCACTGTTTTCCAGTTGAACATATGTGATATCTATATAAATAAACACACACACACACACACAGTTCCTATCCAGAGCAAAGCTTCGCTCTGAAATTAAAGTGTGAAGTTTCTTTTTTGGCTCACTTTTCAGTCACGTATCCACATCTCCGCCATTCAGTTTTAGAACCTAATGTATAGATTGCTTCCGCCAAGTTTCATCCAATTTGATAATCATTAAGGTGCCGAATTGTGTGAAATGCATCCAGTATATGTATATGTATATATTTGTATATTGATTACTTTTTGGATTATATTGCACCTTGATACCTTGAAATGCTGCTTTACATAGATTTAGACCACAATCTTTCATCAAACTGATGACAGAGAGTGCTCATGTTAATCAAATGAGCACAATGCATAATGTTAACTGTGCAGTGTGTCTATTTTTCCTTCTACTTTTTTTTTTATTTTATAAAGTTGCTTTTTTTGAATTTTTTTTTCCGGGTTTTGCCTTTGTGGTCTCAAGTTTGCCAGTCTGGACTTGAATAGATTTTCTGGCTGACTAAATTCTTTTAGGTATATGAGCATATGCTTACGACCTAAATCAGTATAAATAGCCAAGAAAAATCTGGCTGGAGCATTTTGGTGGTGGTCATGTTGCCCAATTTTACATGTGATCTTTATTTCACAAAATTCTACATTTTATGTAGAAGTTTTAGAGCTAATCAGTTATAGTGTTAAAATTTCTTGGTGCTTTGGAATAGAGATCTTACTAATTATTGGATCTCAACAGGTAACTGAGCAACCTTCTATGCTTGAAGGTGGAGAGTTAAGGCCCTACCAGTTAGAGGGTCTTCAATGGATGCTCTCCTTGTTCAATAACAATCTGAACGGTATATTGGCTGATGAGATGGGATTGGGTAAAACTATACAAACCATTTCATTGATTGCGTATCTCATTGAAAACAAGGGTGTCACTGGGCCCCACTTGATAGTGGCTCCAAAGGCTGTATTACCAAATTGGGTTACTGAATTTGCAACATGGGCTCCTAGGTACGTGTCAAGCATCTTTATTTTCAAGTCATGAATAAAACTTTTTTATATGTGTATATGCAATCAATATGGACAGTTTATCTGTAAAGTTCTTGCATTTATGTATTATTGTCTTCACCAGTATTAAGGCAGTTCTTTATGACGGGCGCCAAGAGGAAAGAAAGGCAATGAAGGAAGAATTATCAGGGGAAGGAAAATTTAATGTGTTGATCACACATTATGACCTTATCATGAGGGATAAACAATTTTTGAAGAAGATTAGCTGGGCTTACCTGATCGTTGATGAAGGGCATCGTTTGAAGAATTCTGAGTGTGCTCTCGCTATCACGCTTGCAGGGTATGTTGCCACTGAAAATAGAGGCCCGATACTTATTGATGCTTTATCTTGTCAAAGTTCAGTTTTTACTGAATATCTAGAATCTATTTATGTGGTTCTTGTTTCACAAGGACTTCTTGTATTGAATGTAGAGTTCATGTTTGCATTGATATTAACTGCAAGTTATCATTGCCTTTTCTTATTGGAACATATCATGATATAAATTATTTTATGTTGCAAAAACTGTTATGATCAGTTATCTTGGTGTGTTAAACAAATTTAGGGTTTAGGGTATATTGAATACATATATTCAATAATATTTTTTAAAATGCTTCTTTAATTGGATGTTTAATTGTGTCTCGTATGCAGCTATGACATGAGACGTAGACTTCTATTGACTGGCACACCAATACAGAATAGCTTGCAGGAGTTATGGTCCCTACTAAATTTTCTTCTCCCACACATTTTCAATTCAGTTCAGAATTTTGAGGAATGGTTTAATGCACCTTTTGCGGATCGGGGTGATATGGCTCTTACTGAGGAAGAACAGCTATTGATCATCCGACGTCTACATCATGTGGGTATTAGTCCTAGTTTATGTGAATCTTATCTGTTCTAGACTTTTGTTCTGATCAGAAGTTTTCTTCATGTTTTAGGTTATAAGGCCATTCATATTAAGGAGGAAAAAAGATGAGGTTGAAAAATTCCTTCCTGGAAAATCCCAAGTTATACTGAAATGTGACATGTCATCATGGCAGAAAGTATATTATCGACAAGTTACAGATGTGGGCAGGGTCGGGCTAGATAATGGTTTGTATCAATCTTGCCATAATCTTATAAATTGTTTGATATACAAAATTGAAGTTGAAAATACAAAGGCTTTCAGAGTTTTCTTAAAATTTACTGATAAAATTTGATTTTAGGTTCGGGGAAATCAAAGAGCTTGCAGAACCTAACCATGCAACTCAGAAAGTGTTGCAACCACCCGTACCTTTTTGTCGTGGGAGATTATAACATCTGGCGTCAGGAGGAGATCGTAAGAGCATCAGGAAAATTTGAACTACTTGATCGTCTTCTCCCAAAGCTCCAAAAAGCAGGGCACAGAGTCTTGCTTTTTTCACAAATGACTCGCCTGATGGACATTCTTGAAGTTTATCTGCAGCTTCACCATTTCCAGTATCTTCGATTGGATGGTTCAACAAAAACTGAGGAAAGAGGAACTCTGCTAAAGAGATTCAATGCCCCAGACTCTCCTTACTTCATGTTTCTCTTGAGCACTCGTGCTGGAGGTCTTGGTTTGAACTTGCAATCCGCAGATACAGTTATAATTTTTGATAGTGATTGGAATCCTCAGATGGACCAACAGGCAGAGGATCGAGCCCATCGTATAGGTCAAAAGAAAGAAGTGAGGGTATTTGTGTTGGTTAGTGTTGGATCCATTGAAGAAGTAATTTTGGAGCGTGCTAAACAGAAGATGGGCATAGATGCCAAGGTCATCCAAGCCGGACTGTTTAATACAACTTCCACAGGTTTGTACTTGAACTCCATGCAAAATGTTGTTTACGGTGCCATTCCTTCAAGTAGGAAAGAAATGGATGTTTATTCATTGCTTCAGGGCAACAGCATTGACTCATTGATGTTAAACCTGGGAGAATTAGTGTGCCTGCACATGGTCTACCATATGTACATTTTTGCTTAAATCATAAATGTAGTTGCTAATACATTGCCCCACTGATCCAAATTATGTAAACAATAGATAATACAAGCAAATTAGAAGGGTGCTACATAAGGTCAAAGCATTTCTTTTTTCACCCACAGTAAAATATCAGTGTTGCATCGTAGGTTCAATGGAAGGGATGCCTTGCATGTTAGGATAAATACGTTAACTTTTCTCATGACAGGGCTGTATCCTATCTAAAGACATGTTTCTTGTTGCAGCCCAGGACAGAAGAGATATGTTGGAGGAAATCATGCGTAAGGGTACAAGTTCACTTGGGGCTGATGTGCCAAGCGAGAGAGAAATCAACCGCCTTGCTGCCAGATCGGATGATGAGTTCCGGATGTTTGAGAAAATGGATGCAGAGAGAAGGCAAAAGGAGAATTACAGATCTCGCCTTATGGAAGAGCATGAGGTTCCCGAGTGGGCATATTCAGCACCTGATAAGGTTACAGCTTCCAAAGGATTTGATTATAGCAACGTCTCAGGAAAACGACCAAGGAAGGAGGTACGTTCTTATGCTGATGGCCTTAGTGATTTACAGTTTATGAAAGCTGTAGAAAGCGGGGAAGATGTATCAATGTTTTCTGGCAAAGGAAAGAGAAGAAATCCTTTTCCATCTAAGAGCAGTGTTGTACCGTTGAATGAAAATGTGCCGGTGGTCAGTGTAAGTGAAGATACATATGATTTGAGCCCACCTTCAAAGAAACACAAGTCTGAAGGGCCAAATATAGTGAAACACGAAAGTCATGCAGGAGTTTTCCAGATAACTAGAAAGAAGAGATCAAATTCATCCTTCGACAGTAAAGGCCGAAGTTCCAATGGAAGATAAATTGGACGAGATTGATTAAGTTGACGCGTCAAATACCTGAGAATCGCTGTGGCTGCTGACATTGTACATGGGTTTAGAGCAGTGAAAACAACTTTCAGCTAACATTTCATGACCTTGAAAACAAGTGTCCTGCCTAGTGCCGACATAACCTCTGCATTATGGTTCTTTGGATTCTCACTGGTCTGATCTGGGGCAAATCAGCCGACATGAATTTATTCAAAACTATCAAAAGAACTCTTTCTCATTTATGGTAGGGTATCGATTCATAGGAAATACATTTTTCTGGTCTTAATAGGAAATATTTGTACGAATAGAAAATTGTATTTTGTTGTATCGATTTGGTCTTGCAGTAGCTGTAGAAAGTCGACCACATAAGACTAGCAGTGTGGTGAACATTACTTGAAGCTTTGCCATGACCTTAGAATCTGAGTTATTGACTTGTTAGAATAATCTTTAGTCTTTACTACCGAGTTCAAAACAGTTTTTCATACGGCTTGTTTTTAAGTTATAAGAGAGTAGACTGAGATCGTCAAATCGAACTTGCGGTAAATTCAAATACATGCTAGTTGCATTTGCAAGTGTAAAACTCCATGACCTCTTTGAACCTTGCTCTGTCAGTTCTAGCACTTAATGATCCAAAGTAGCCATTCAGTTCAGAGTTATCAAGTCAGGATTCAAAAGGGACCAGAATAGTTGAATCCATAAACTCACCACTCAGAAATGAAGAATAACCTCGAATAGCAACTTCAGATTTCATCTAGTACATCTATTACAAGAATAGCAAATGAGTTCACATAACTCCTAAACCAAACAAAACAAAACAAACAGACAACCCTGCTTCTACTTAACACGTGACTGCATTCATACTGCTCTACAAAGTAGCCGAGTGATTTAAGGGAATAGTTCATAAAAGCTGCAACTATACCTTCCAGTCATAGACGTTCATGAGGGTACTAATGCTCCGGAACCTAATTGGAAAAAGGAAAATACTAGAAAAACACCTAGGACATAGACCACCCCTATTCATCTTGGTCAACTTCAAGATTCTTCAGCTTTGATTCTAACACGTCCTCATTACCTTCATCATCTCCAGATTCTTCGTCATCTTCAGCATCGTCCTCTCCTTCAGGGTCATTCTCATCCAAAGAGCCAAGCATGTGAGGAGATTTCTTGAATAAAGCCTTCACCTCATCTATGCCATCATCAGATATGAAATTTCCATTGATATTCAACAACTTAAAATCAGGTTTCTGAACCACAGCCTGTGCCAACACTCGAGCTCCAGCTCTTCTTATTGAGTTGGTGTTCAAGTCAACTTCTTTCAACTGGGAAAGACCCTCTAACACCTGGCTGATCTGAATAGTACCTTCATCCTTGAGTTCATTCTCACCCAAATTCAGCTGAGTGAGAAGTGTCTTTGCTCCTATACATGCTGCCAGAGCAGGAGCAGCTTTAGCTGTAATGTCATTGCCAGCTATGTCCAAGACTTCAAGAGAAGGAGCTGATTCCTTAAGAACATTGGCTAGTGCAACTACACCCTCATCTTCAAGGTTCAGGTAACTGAGGTAAATCTCTTTCAAATGTTCATGCTTGGAAAGAGCTCTACTCAATGCAATTCCACCTTCTACGCCAAACATGTTGTCCCGCAAGTCCAGCTTCTTTAAGTGGGTACAAGTCCCCAGTGCCTCACATAAGGCAACTCCTCCCTCAGAGCCTACCCTCGTGGAGGAACAACGGAAATCCTCCAGAAGGGAAGAATGCTTCACAATCTTAGAAATAGCAAATGCCCCCTCATTTCCTGTCATGTTATTATGAAAATGAAGGATTTTAAGCTTATCCGTAGAAGGAATCAACTTGTGAACTGCTTGAGCAGCTTCTTCTGAAATGCCATCATTCATCAAATAGAGTTCCTCCAAGCAACTTTGTGATTTCAGGAGTGCTCCAAACGCCCTAACACCTTTCTCGCCCAAGGCATTGTTTGAGAGATCCAGAAATCTCAATTCACTACCTTCCAAGGCAGCTGCAAATATATTGATGACTTCAAGAGCTTCAGCCTCAGGTCTACCTGCTATAAAATCTGATAAGTCAACTTCTTTCAACTGATTCTTGAGGGAAATCAAAATGGGCTCAGCGACACGGGCTGCTCCTAAACCAAAGCTTCTATTGCTGAAGCATATTTTAGTGTAGGCATTCGCCGGTTCCTTCAAAGGGCTTAAGAGTTTCTCAGCTTCCTCAGCTTCAATAAAAGCCCGTGTGCCTTTAGATATATCAAACAAAGTTTGTTTAGGTGTAGAGTCAGATACGACTTTGCTCTCCTTGCTACTAGATCCCTTTTTGAGAACTTCCAACAGCATCTTACTACATTCCCGAGCATAACAGTGCACTGCAGAACTTCCATCGCCATCTGGTTCCTTTTCATACTTCTGGTCTGCAGCGACAAAAGCCACATCCTCAATCTGTTTTGCATTTTCCTCAGCCTCCTCCTTACTCAGAGTGCCATACTTTTCAGTCAAAATGGATTTAGTGCTGAGATTGTTTGTCATCCGCTCCACAAGCACTCTCCTCGTATTTTGGCTTGGAGGCCACATTTTGAGTGAAAATGGCCGGCGTTTTGCATCCAGAGATGTGGTGTCCATCACAACAAACCCTACAAATGGAGGCCAATGAGGCAACTTTTTTTTTTTTTTTTTAAATTTTGGAACACTAGTTATAACAAGGATACAATCAAATTTCAAAAAGAAATAATAATTATGGTGCATTTTGTAGGCAAATCTTTCAGCCATATTATCAGAAACATTATCATTCATCACAACATGATTCTTAACAACAGAGAAACATATTGCTAACATGCAGGATGACACTAAACGACCAATTTCAAAATCTACAAAAAGCAATTGGAAGTCGAAAAGAAACACAACGTCAAATTTCTTTTTCCTCTTATTGTGAGCAGAAACTCATCCGCATACAAGACTAGAACTAAAAAAGACCATCTCATTAACTACTATAAAGCGAATACATTGGCATATACCCACTATTTTTATTTTCCTTGAGGTGATATTTCACACTTCCAGTACAGCACAAGTAACTTCCACACATCATCAAAGTTCGACTGTGCTTAAACGCCACTGAAGAACAACCATTTCTCCCTAACAATGTTCAGATCCACTGCTTTACTCTACAGTCAGAAACTGTTACAAATCCATAGTTCCTAATCGGGATTCTCATTTAGTGTTCATTACACAAGTCTCTCAAATAAACCAACCACAACAAATCCAATGCATCTAAAAATGGGATCTACACAATCATACATTTCTAACCACCACAAGACTTCAAACTTCGAATCAAAATCTCAAAGAAGAGCAGAACCCAAATGCATATAAACCCAGAAAGTAAAACAAGAAAAGTAGAACGAAAGCAATTAGGGAACGTGAAACGGGGAAACCCTAGAATTGGAGAAAAGTAGAGAGAGAAAGGAGAAGTGGGTACCTTTGGTTTCGCTGCAAAATGTTAGAGAGAAGAAGGAAGAAGCAGAGGAGGAAGGAATAGAATGGTGGAGGGAAAACTCAAAGCGAAGACGGGAGTGAGTGCTGCGTTTAGGTCTGTTGGAGATTTATTGGGGCAAGCGAATACACACTTTAGGGCATCTCCAACCGTACGGGGTACGCCATACCGCCATGTACGGCGACTATCATAATGGATACTTGGATAGTGTATTCAACCCTAGTTACATTTACCATTTTACCCATATATATTTTGAACAGCTTTTTCTTTTTAATTTTTTATTTAAAGAAAAAACCAGAAAATTTATCTCCATCTCCAAGAGCGGTGAGTTTCTTTGATCATTAGGTTAAACTATAAACATTTTTTCTTCCTTCGAATTGAATGTCCACATGAAAGACGTGAACTTCAATTAACGATCTCTAACGAAATGTGTAGAAGGATAGTGATTTGTTAGCATATAGTTCATCCAATTTAGTTTCACCAAGTAATCTCTGGTTTGGGATTTTCTTGTGACTAGCCCAGATATAATTGGTAATCGATTTGCAGTCGGCTATAGCAGCATACTGGAAACAGGCACCGCTCGTTGCCCAAACTTTGTACCAGAAACACTTCTAACCAGTAGTCAATTTGTATCCCTGAAGAGTTTAGCATACTGAGGACATGTTCACAATTTCGTTCACACTAAGTTCATCACTCAAGAGTTTAGTTCAAATGATTGTTTCATTGCCAACTTTTAAACTAGATTGCTCTGTCAAGATTGCTTACTTGATTGTATCACTATCTACACATACCATCGAATTTAGGATGTAACCTGATAAACGATGATCTGCAATGGCAGATACTCAGATAGGGCATGTGTTTTTGTGTTGAAAGAAATGGGAGATGCGTAGGCCGGCAAATAGGGGCCAGTGAACAAACTCACAGCTAAACACACCACATATTCATACTTCAATAGCATCAGTGAGGAAATCAAAGGCAAAATGCAATCTCAACAAGCAATTCTCAATTAGAACTCTGCCATGGCCTCCAATGTATCAGGTTACATGCACAAGCAAATCATAATTAAATTTGTTTTTGTCAAACTCTTGTGGTCAAGAAAATCCAAAGTTTTTAGAACTCT
Source organism: Fragaria vesca subsp. vesca (assembly GCF_000184155.1). NCBI lineage: Eukaryota > Viridiplantae > Streptophyta > Magnoliopsida > Rosales > Rosaceae > Fragaria > Fragaria vesca. The sequence goes on along the minus strand of NC_020494.1, from coordinate 12,351,336 downwards.
AGAAAATTTTGTCATCCAACAGACCCAGAACAAGTGAATTAAACAAATATGGGCAACCTGGATTTGATCTTCGTACCATCTCAGAAAGAATTCTACAAGAGGGTTGCAACCCTAAACAGGAACATTTGGCAAATGAAATGTTCAAAACACCTGATATGAATTCAATGTTCCAATAGCTCATGGACCAAATATAAAGCCAACTCAACCTAAAGATAGACATCCACTCATATCACCCTCTCAATCCAAGTGTCGTGTAAAATAGGAGAACAAGTACGAGCCAATGACTCTGGGTTGGGTTTGAAACTTGGGCATAGGTATGAGATAGAGATCCACTTGAAACACCCTCTCAATCCAACAAAATGTAAAATAGGAGAACAAACTCATTATTGTCTCAGGGTTTAAAACTAAGGCAGAGGTGTGAAATTGATTTCCCACAACAAGACACAAATGATGATCCGAATTAAGCTTAAAAAAAAAAACATAACCATCAATAGCAATCGGAAACAAGCAATGTTATCATTTCCCCATTTTGGTTCCAAAACAAGAAAAGTCTTAAAATGAAGATCAGAAATCTCTCATGACTTTCATCCTAGCAAACGGAAACAAGCTAGTGGGAGCTCAAATGGATCACTAAATGAATAATCAAGACAAGGATCACCCAACAAGCCGACGCCTCAACACTTAAACACACGGCGATAAACCACACAAATTGCTAATCACAAACAAACGGAATAAACAAGCTAATAATCAAAGCCCAGCAAACACCGAACAATTCTCAAAAGTAACATCACATATAATTAAGCATAAATATCCGAAACAAGGTTCACCAAACATAACAAAACATAATAACAATAATAATCCATAACAAAGCTCCCTAAAAGCTCCGAATTAGAAACCGAAATGCGATAACATAAACGGAATATAGTAAAAAAAGGCAGCAGACTCTAACGGTAAGACTTCTGGAACCTAGCTCGGGCACCACGACCACCAAACTTCTTGGGCTCGCAGCGCCGTGGATCAGCGACGAGGAGAGTACGGTCATACCTGACCAAAATGTCCTTGATCTCCTTCTTGCTCTGCTCGTCCACAAACTTCTGGTAGTAAGCGACCAAGGCCTTGGCGATGCTCTGACGGATGGCGTAGATCTGAGAGGTGTGACCTCCTCCCTTGACGCGGATCCTCATGTCGACGCCGGCGAAGCGGTGACGGCCGAGGAGGAGGATGGGCTCGTAGGCCTTGAAGCGGAGGATCTCCGGCTCGACGAGCTCGATTGGGCAGCCGTTGATCTTGATCAGGCCGCGGCCTTCCTTGCAGTAGGTGACGGCTACGGCGGTCTTCTTGCGGCCGAAGCACTGGACCGACTTGATTGGGGGAGCCGCCATGGTTGTTGCTCTGGGACTTGGCCTCTTAGGGTTTTGGGGCGCCGAGTGTTTGTGTGCGCAGTGTGGGTGGCGAGGGAAAGAGAGCGAGGAGAGAAATATAAGAGGGTGAGGGATTAGGGTTTTGACTCTTAACTGTGGATCGGGTTACTGTTTTCTTCAGTCCGCCCATAATTTTGGCCCAAGTTTTTGGTGTGATTTGAATATTGGCAAATACTTGTGTGCCTTAAAGTATGGATACCTTAACCACATGGTTGCTTATGATTGGTCCAACTAGATTCATGATGACCTACTACTTGTTTGACTGGTCATCCAATTTAAATCTCAAACTAACTCTCACTCTCTCACTAACGGGGTTAGTTTTTTTTTCTTCTCTCTCTCTCTCTCTCTCTCTCTCTCTCTACTACTACTACTACTACTACTACTACTCGTCTCTCTCTCTCTCTCTCTCT
>NC_020494.1:12347224-12347930 GCF_000184155.1 Fragaria vesca subsp. vesca | reverse complement strand
AATGGTAGCCATTTCTTATGAAAATAGTTGTTGTGTCTTATGTTAAATGTAGACTTTGCATTTTTTACCTTGGTTAATTTGCTTCAATCTCAAAAACAATTTAGATTTCCAGAAAATCTACTTTTCTTTGATTTCACTTGTGTTAATGGTAGCCATTTTTTATGAAAAAAGTTGTTGTGTCTTATGTTAAATGTTGATTTTGCATCTTTTACTTTGGATTCCATCAATCTCAAGAACAATTTAGATTTCCGGAAAGTCTACTTTTCTTTGATTTCTCTTATGTTAATGGTAGCCATTTCTTATGAAAAAAGTTGTTGTGTCAAATGTTAAATGTAGACTTTGCATTTTTTACCTTGTTTAATTTGCTTCAATCTCAAGAACAATTTAGATTTCCAGAAAGTCTACCTTTTTTGATTTCTCTTATGTTAATGGTAGACATTTCTTATGAAAAAAGTAGTTATGTCTTATATTAAATGTAGACTTTTCATCTTTTACCTTGGTTTGCTTCAATCTCAAGAACAAATTAGATTTCCGGAAAGTCTACTTTTCTTTGATTTCTCTTATGTTAATGGTAGCCGTTTCTAATGAAAATAGTATACGTGTCTTATGTTAAATATAGACTTTGCAACTTTCACCTTCCATTTTGATTCAATCTCAAGAACAATTTAATTTTCCAGAAAGTCTACTTTTCTTTGATTTCTCTTAT
>NC_020494.1:12291699-12346036 GCF_000184155.1 Fragaria vesca subsp. vesca | reverse complement strand
AATGAAACAGTAGATGTGTCTTATGTTAAATGTGTCTTTCGACTTGCAACATTTTCTGTGATATTTTTCATGACAGTAGTAGATGTTTCTTATGATAGTTGTAGACAGTCTCAAGAATCATTTTGATTTCTAGAAAGTCTACTTTTGTGTGATTTTGCTCATCTGAATGGTAGATATTTCTAATGAAAACTGTAGATATAGAGAGACTTAACGGAGAGTTAACGGTGTTAGTTTGCTTTAACCTGCTATAGCAAGTCAAAATTTGTTGGGTATCCATACCTTAAGGCACACAAGTGGAACCCTTGAATATTTTGGGTTAATCATTTATCTCCTCTTTGTATGTCTCATATCCGAATAGGTTCCATGCTACTGGTACTAGCTAGTAGTATGAAACTTAATGTAGACGGCAAAGTCTTTTTTTAGTAAGTGGGAGATTATGAGTTTGATTTACGAAGTTGTAATGTTTGAGTTGTTTAATTAATAATAATAATAAAAAAAACTTCAGGAGAGGTTAGAGGGATGGTTCTGAATCCCAAACACAAGTGTTGTTCACATTGTTTATAGGAAAGAACATGTATGCGTAGCTTGCATATTAAACTTTTGATAATCAAGTTTGGTCGAGCTTCTTAATATACAACTACATACATAGCTTGTGACTCACTATTATACAAATACTGTCCCAAGTTAATCAATTTTAGACATAATCTTATTGGGCGAGTTAGCGCCAGATCTGCATCTATTACGTTGATGCAGCAATGGCAACAAAATCAATATTGAAGACAAGAATCGAATTGTATAGCTGGTGATAGTTCGAGATTGTAGTACAGTTGTACTTTCCTAGTTTGTATATGAATCTTGTGTAATCCCTAATTACTAGGGATAGACTTTGTAGTCAAGGCCGGGTAGGAAGGCCTAATAGCCTAGGGTTAGGCCAGTATATAAACTGTATCATAGCCTCTGTATTGACAATTGAATAAAATACCTTTCTATCGACTTCCAGTTTCTTTATGGTATCAGTAGCAAATTTCGATCCTAGACCTAAACACTAAACCACCCAAACCCAATCAATCTCATGGCAGGCGGCAAACCAGCCAATGTGAAGGACACCAAGTTCGACTCCCCATCCACAACAACCGCACCATGGGAGAACTCCAATCATGCTCTCTACCTGCACCATTCGGATCAACCCGCAGCTGTTCTTGTTACACAGCCTTTGATAGAGGACAATTTCTCCGAATGGACACAATCAATGAGCATGGCACTCAAGATCAAGAACAAAATCGGTTTTGTTCTTGGAACACAAGTCAAACCCACTGTTAACGTCGAGGAGCAGCAACAATGGGAGCGTTGTGACACACTCGTCAAGACATGGCTTATAGCTTCCATGTCAAAACCGATTTCTGGCAGTGTCAAGAACTGCAAAACCTCTCGAGATGTGTGGCTTGACCTTCAAGAAAGGTTTGGCCAAACCAACACTGTTCAACTCTTTAACATTGAGAATGCAATCCATGCTTGTTCTCAAGGCTCGGACACCGTGACCACATTCTTTACCAAACTCAAGATCTTGTGGGATGAAAGAGACACCATTTGTGATATGCAAGACTGTCCTTGTGGTGAAGGAGTCAAGGTTGGAGAGTATATCAAAAATCTTAAGACTATGCAGTTTCTCATGAGACTCAACGAAAGCTATGACACTCTTCGAAGTAACGTAGTTTCGATTGATCCCTTGCCTAGTGTTAACAAAGTGTATTCAATGGCTCTCCGTCATGAGAAACAAGCAGCGGCTGCTGGCAGCAACAAAGCTCTCTCACAACCTGAGTCTGCTGTTTTTTCAGTCAAAGGGGAGGTTGCCTCTTCTTCTCGGGGCAGTGAACAACCAGGAAACCGCAAGGGAAGATGGTGTGAAAAGTGTCATAAGAACAATCATTCAACCGAACGGTGTCAGAGAGACATCAAGTGCACCTTTTGCGGCTGGAAAGGACATGATGCAGACCGGTGTCGTAGGAGGAAAGCAGCGGAAGAAGCCGGCCAATCTCGGTCGAACAACCTACTGCTGGTTTCGCCAATTCTGGCATGACCCAATTTCCGTTCTCAAAGGAAGTGTGTGAGCAGCTTGTTGATCTTTTGAACAAAAACAAAGTAGGAGCGGTCAACCAAGTCGGTAATCCTTCTCCTTATGATGAGTTGTCAGGTAAAGCATTCCAAGTTTCTCAGGGTAACCAAAACAGTGTTTGGATATTCGATAGTGGCGCTAGTGATCATATAATTTGTAATCCCAGCCTATTCACAAACACCTACCCAACCCAAAGCCGATATGTCAGGCTTCCCAATGGCAACGTCACTCGAGTCTCACAAGTTGGAACAGTTGTCTTTCCTTCACAATTCACATTACACAATGTTCTTTGTGTTCCTTCCTTTTATCTCAACTTAATTTCTGTGAGCAAGCTTGCCTATATATGATTCATTATGTGTCACCATGTTCCTCAAACAGATTTGTTTTGTACAGGACCTACGCTCGGGGAAGATGATTAGGATAGGAACTGAGAAGGAAAGACTATACTTCCTCAACCAAGCTTAGCAGGTCACATGTAATTCCGTTGATAGTCATTCTTCAAACCTATGGCATCAACGTTTGGGTCATCCATCTTCTAGGGTTTTACCTTTATTTCCGTTTCTTTCCAGTAAGACTTGTGCTACAAATAAGTGTTCAATTTGCCCTTTGGCCAAGCAAACTCGAAATTCCTTTTCGTTAAGTACAATTTCTAGTAAAGCAGCTTTTGATTTGATTCATGTTGATATTTGGGGAGGATATCATGAACCTTCCATCTCAGGAGCCAAATATTTCTTAACTATCGTTGATGATTTTACTCGATGTGTTTGGGTTTATCTCATGGTTATAAAGTCTGAAGCTCGAAATCACCTCGTCAGTTTCATTCATCTTGTCGAAAATCAGTTTGATACACGAATCAAAATTGTCCGAAGTGACAATGGCCCTGAATTTAAACTTAAAGATTTTTATTCTTCTAAGGGCATTGTTCATCAAACTAGTTGCGTCAATACACCTCAACAAAATGGTGTTGTTGAACGTAAACATCGACATCTTCTCAATATGGCTAGAGCTTTATTATTTCAAGCTAATTTGCCTAAGTCTTTTTGGGGTGATGCTATTCTTACTTCCGCATATTTAATTAATCGTACTCCTACACCTCTTCTTCAAAATAAGAGTCCCTTCGAGAAACTTTTCCATAAGGTGCCGAACTATGATCACCTTAAAGTCTTTGGGTGTCTTTGTTTCACCTCAACCCATCCTGCCAAACCAACAAAGTTTGATCCACGAGCTACAAAATGCATGTTCATTGGTTATCCTCAAGGGCAAAAGGGTTACAAAGTTTTTGATTTAGACACCGAACATATATTTGTTTCTCGAGATGTTCTCTTCTATGAAGATACCTTTCCATATCCAGCTACCAATCTCGACACAGTTCGCATGCCCACGTCAAATTCTCACACAGAAGGTGGGGTTTCGGTAACCAGTCCTCCTTGCACTAGGGTTTTGACCGAAGAAGGGACTCCCACCTCTTCTAGGGTTTTGGCTGAACAAGGGAATCCTAGCTCTCCTGGGATTTCTCTAGCGGATAATAACACACCGAATCCAACTCCTCTTCCCATTCCAACAGAAAACATCGACCAAACAGACCCTATGCAAACCCTAGCTCTCATACCTTCTCCAACCCTACCTGATCATGCTGCGCCTTCTTCCCCTCCTCCTTGTCGTTCCTCTCGTCCAACTAAACCTCCGGTCTTTCTGCATGACGCCCTCTACTTATGCACAGGCTGTTCAACATCAGGCATGGCGTGATGCCATGAGAAAGGAGATTGATGCTTTGCAGCATAATCGGACATGGAGCCTTGTTTCTTTACCTCCCAACAAACGTCTGATTGGTTGCAAATGGGTTTACAAAATAAAACTCAAACCGGATGGTACAGTTGAACGATACAAGGCCAGACTCGTTGCTAAAGGTTATAGCCAAGTTAAAGGTGTGGATTACAGGAAAACTTTTGCTCCTGTGGCCAAGCTCACCACAGTCTGTGTCCTCCTTAGCTTGGCAGCTTTGCGTGGTTGGCATCTTCATCAATTAGATGTCAACAACGATTTCTTGAATGGAGATCTCAATGAAGAAGTTTACATGCAATTGCCTCCTGGTTTTGGACGAAAATGGGAGAATCGAGTGTGCAGATTACACAAAAGTCTGTATGGACTTAAGCAAGCTTCTCGTCAATGGTTCATCAAACTTTCTCTAGCACTCAAGAGGGCTGGTTTTACTCAAAGCTGGTCCGACTACTCATTGTTCGTCCGTAACCATTCAGGCAAGTTCACAATATTACTTGTGTATGTGGATGATATTATATTAGCAGGAAACAGTTTGGCAGACATTACATCAACAAAGGAAGCTCTTGCAAGGCAATTCAAGCTCAAAGATCTCGGCAAGCTTAAGTACTTTCTTGGAATTGAAGTAGCTCGGTCAAGACAAGGCATAGCTCTTTCACAAAGAAAGTATGCACTAGAGATATTAGAAGATACAGGGTTCTTGGCTTCCAAGCCATCAGGATTTCTAGTTGATCAGAATCTATCTCTCACGGAGGCAGGATGAGAGTTATTAACTGATCCTTCACAATACCGAAGGCTCATTGGGAGGATGATTTATCTCACTATCACAAGGCCGGACCTAGTTTATGCTGTTCATATATTAAGTCAGTTTATGCACAAGCCGACACAATTGCACCTCAATGCCGCACATCAAGTACTCAGATACATCAAAAACACTCCTGGACAAGGTATCTTTTTCCCATCAAATGGGAATCCAGAATTAACAGCGTTTTGTGATGCTGATTGGGCACGTTGCAAAGACACAAGGAGATCCATAACAGGTTATTGTGTAAAGTTGGGAGAAGCAGCAATTTCATGGAGGACAAAGAAACAAAGTACTGTTTCCCGTTCAAGTGCAGAAGTCGAGTACAGATCGATGGCATCCACATGTTGTGAAATCACATGGCTTCGAAACATACTAAGGGATTTAAATGTCAAGCAAATGCGGCCAACAAAGTTGTTTTGTGACAATCAAGCCGCCCTACACATTGCCAACAATCCAGTGTTTCATGAAAGGACAAAGCACATTGAAATAGGTTGTCATGTGGTGCGAGAAAAGATGCAGCAAGGAGTGATCAAGACTGCGCATATTGGTACAAAACAACAACCAGCAGATTTATTCACAAAGCCTTTAAGTTCGATTCAATTCGAGTTGTTACTTGGCAAGTTATGTGTTATTAACATACACTCAAACTTAAAAGGGAGTATTGAAGACATGAATCGAATTGTATAGCTGGTGATAGTTCGAGATTGTAGTACAGTTGTACTTTCCTAGTTTGTATATGAATCTTGTGTAATCCCTAATTACTACGGATAGACTTTGTAGTCAAGGCCGGGTAGGAAGGCCTAATAGCCTAGGTTTAGGCCAGTATATAAACTGTATCATAGCCTCTGTATTGACAATTGAATAAAATACCTTTCTATCGACTTCCAGTTTCTTTAATCAAGACTGAAAACTCAGTTTTCAGCTTCCAAACTCATTTGTTTTCTGCCTTTTCTCATTTCCTGCACCTCAGTTCAATAATTCACAGTAGCTTTCGTTACCAATGTATGAAAAATAACATTCAAGCCCTAATTCAATCTTAACTTGTAACTCCTGGAGTTCATATATCAAAGTTAGAGTACGTGAGCTAAACAGATCTGGTGGCGGCATGAGGACCTCTTGTTTATTGTCTGGGAAAGAATTGTTCTACAATATGAAGATATGGATAAAACCATAGAATTGACATGAAAACGATTGACTTAGCAAACTTTGAATAATCAGTGAAACATTACCAATATATATTAATGATAATTTATTCAAGTGAAAGAAATTATACTTCATCCTATAGTTGCATACATGATCAAGCTAGCACATCCTCTCAAGATCTGCAAGCTACACGAGAAAAGAAGCTAATTTGTTGATCATTTTCTTAACATTGGGTGTCTCGGCCTCGCTCAATATATGAAAAGCGTGTACCTCTCCTTCCACTTCAAACAACTCAACTTCTCCCTTAAACCCACTTCCCTTTACCAAATCATAATACCAAACACCTCGATCCCTCAGCTGATCCTTGCTAGAAACACACACAAGCAGCTTAGAGCAACCAAGCTCAGCCAGACTTCGAGCCCCCGGACCCGCCGGGTTCACCATCGGACTGTCGATCCCTCCAGGAGTCGACGGGTTAAAATATCCCCAAACCACGTAAGGCGCATAGTTCTTGAACTCTTCACCTTTCGGCTCCGACTCCAATGGCTTGGAACTCATAAAATAAGTGTGCGACAAAAATGCCCCAACGAGTTTCACACTCGAGCTCCCAGCTCCGGCCTTCATTGCTACGTTGTGTACAATGTTACCACCTGCACTGTCACCACCAATGTAAACTTTACCGAAGTCGCCGTAGTTGAGTAGCCATGGTTCTTTGTTAGCAGAGCTCATCACGTCTTCATTTCCGGCATGGGAAGCCACCCATTGAAGAGCATCCCAACAATCTTGGTAACAAGTGGGAATTGCAACTTCCGGGGCGAGTCTGTACTCGACTGAGACGGCGATGACTTGAGCTTTGGAGACCAGGCGGTTGAGGAAGCGGTGGTGATCAGATGAGAAGGCGGATTCAAAGCAAAAGCCACCGCCGTGGAAGTACACCAAAACCGGAAGCTTTTGGTTTTGGACATTTTGGTCTGTTAGGGTTTGAGGGAGGAAAAGGCGAGCAGAGATTTTGGGGTTGTCTGAGATGATAATGTCTTTGGAGGAAACACCAGTGTCGGGGTCACAAGGAGAAGGAGGCACATATGGAGAGCCCATAAGGCGTTCGACGCTGCCATCTTTGTAGACTCTGATGAAAGGAAGGAGCTCGGAGGCTACTTCTTTGGGGGCGGAAGCCAATGCAGATTGCAGAAGTAGTCAAGTGTGTGCGTAGAGGTCTACGTGTAGGGAGATCGATGGCTTTTATAGAGGGGACGGCTTTGGTGAATGAGATTTTAATATGAAACAAAGGAAGGTTAAGATGGATCGGATCGGAGGAGGAGGAGCCATGTTTGACAATGCAAAGAGTAGCAAAGGCAAGTTGGCAGCCATGCCGAGAGTAGCCGCCTAAACAAAGTAATAAGCCTACCGACGGCAATAATGTGAGGTCTCATTACTTGAAGATTGCTGTATTAGATTGAATAGATATTCGGCCTAAATACGGGAAGAATGTGCCTTGTTGGGACCATACGTCAATTTTCCTCCAACACCAATGACGTATAGAAAACTTAAAATTCTCAACAAAAAGAAAAGCCACATTATATTGTAGACCTCAAATAGCATCATAAGTTTTTGTCTAATCAATAGTTTGCTTCTTTGATCCAACAGAAGTTTGCATGAAATTAATACTAGCAAAGTTCTAAATACCATCAACACACTATAGCACGTTTTTTCTCATCAGGAAACCCACAATGAATGCTAGCAAACATCTAAATAGTATTGACACACTGTCACACGATTCTTCTCATCAAAACATTCACTTATTTGCGTCAATAAGAGGTCCTTCGCCATAGCAGACTCATAGCAAATGCTAGTATACCTCTTTGCCATACTAAACCTCTAAATAGCACTAACACACTACACATTTCTTTTCATAAGGAAAACCCATAATAAATGCTAATAGACCTCTGAACAGCATTAACACACTACCAACACGACTCTTCTTAGCATATTTTTGAGCGCACATCAGCTTTTTTGCCTAGTGCAGGGAATAGGCTCTCTTGAGAGTGTTTCTTATGAGTTTATGACCACTGAGATAATCGCAAAAGTCTTCACAAGTTCTCGAAGGGCCCTAAAAACTTTCCTTTTACAACATCAATTTTGGTGACTCAAGAATAATGCATTAACGACTTATAATTTGTCTTCCTTCTTCCATTTCCATCAAACATATGGATCAAATAAGAATTCAACAATGTTTTAGTTTCAATAATTCAATATCATACCAGACATTACAATCACAGAGGATGTGGTTTTTGACAAACCCACTGCACTGCAAACGGATCACAAGTTGAGTTCTGAGCAAGCCATAAATCTCAATGAGAACAGAGAAGATGTATTTTTACCTGAGGAGGAAATCAGCCAACTTTTTTGTCAATTCCTTAGCTTTCCGAAACTCAAATTTCAAGATATGAAATGCATGATCCTCTCCTTCCACTTCAACCAACTCTGTTTCACCTTCAAACCCACTTCTTTTCACTGCCTCATAGTAACCCACACCTCTATGCCTCAGCTCATCATTCTCAGAAACACAAACAAGCAGCCTTGAACACCCAAGTCCAGCCAAGCTTGGTGCCTCTGGAGCAACAGGATTGATCATTGGATTATCAATCCCACCAGGCGCTGAAGGGTATGCCATGTTCCAAACCAAACAAGCCAAATCCTTCTCAGGCTCTTCACAAGGGTCACCCTCAATTGGCTTGGAGCCCCAAAACAAAGGGTGTGTAAGAAACACTCCCAATAAATTTACACCATTACGCAATCCTTCTTTCCCAACTCTCATTGCCACATTATGAGCAATGTTGGCTCCTGCACTATCACCACCCACAAATAACCGATTCGGGTCGCCGTGATTGATCAACCATGGCTCTTCATTGATGCCATTATCAGCAAAATGCAAGGCAACCCAATTTAGCGCAGCCCAGCTATCCTCATATGCAATGGGGAGAGAGTGCTCAGGAGCCACTCTGTATTCGACTGACACAGCAACTACCTCTGCTTGGGAAACCAAACTGTTGAGAAACCTGTGATGGTCGAAAGAGAAGGCGGATTCGACGCAGAAAGCTCCACCATGGTAGTAAACCAAGATGGGTATTTTCTTGTGAGGCTCATTGAGTTTTGGGAGGAAGATTCTAGCAGAAATCAGAGGACTTTGTGAAATGGTGATGTCTTTTGATGACACTCCTAAGTCTGGGTCATTTAGTGTTGGGCGTACATATGGGGAGCCCATGAGTCGTTCAACAGAGCCGTCTTTGTAGATTCTAAGAAATGGGAGAAGCTCTATGTCTATCTCTTTAGGAATGGAATGGATAGTCTCACCTCGACTGCACTGGTGATGGGTTTAGGGGAGAAATTGGTTTCTGGGTTTTGAAGAGATGAGAGCCGATATGGTAAGGCCATGACACTGTGAACTTGGTAGATTGTGATGAGAGGAAGGAAATCTGAGGCGGTTTCTTTGGTGGTGGAAGCCATTAGAGAAGAAAGAGAGAAGTTCAGGATAATGGATTGGTGCACAAAAAGTGTTTGTTGATATGCCTAGAAAGGAAGAAGCCTTTGACATCGTTTTCCTTTTCTCGATCTGATTTTTCAAGAGTCATGCGCTCATTCCCGCCCGTAAATACATACTATTTTTTATTTTATTTTTGGAAAGAAATAAATAATTTATTAATCAAGTGATAAATTCAATTACAAAGCCTGCAAATGCAAGACCGAAAAGTTACTAAAAACAAAGAGTATGTATCTTCAACTCAATCAAATAAGAAAGAATGAAAGGAGATAAACAACTTGCTAAATTATGGACCATATGCCCTACATTCGAAAAAAGAAATGCAGCAATACTAACAAATCTACCACACATACCACTAATGCATGCTAACATTGTTATTGCCATCGCCACTAACAGCCGTGAGGTGAGGAGTATCAATTCAGAACGTTGATGCCCGATTACCTGATGCCAAACAAATCCTAATACACAAATCTTATGGAAACCCACGCTAACAGCCATGAGGTGAGGAGTACATACATACTCATGCCCCACGCTTTCTTTACTTTTTTTCTTTTATCAAATAAAACTTTGATTCAAATAAACTGCAATTCAACACCTAACAAAAAATTAAAACTAAAGACAAATAACTCTAGCCTCACAATACATATCCTCACTCCAAAGAGAAGAGACTGACATGTTAATGGGTCAAACAACGACAACCAAATTGAGTAGATGGTCGAGCTAAATTGACCGATATAAGTAGCAATGACTGGAACATGATCTAGCCACAATAGAGAACTATTGGGTGGGCCATCCCGGTATCTCCCGGAAACCTCAACACAGGCTAATAATAAACCGCATGGCTCTAAGCTGGCAGAAGACTAGGTACTATTAGCAACATCCAAGCTACTCAAATCGAACCATCTATTGAAATCCATGACAACAACCTTAACTCAGAAGAGTATGGACACTACTAGAAAAATATGTAGTGGACACTCTTTGTGGATACACTTTTCTATTTCTAACTGTATTATTTGAGTAGAGCAATTGACACCCATTTATATTTTTAGTATTCGTTACTTTTTTTTTTGAATACAAGGGCTAAACGGCAGCTCTCACGGCATAACTATTAATGAAACCTCAGAATACAAAAGGGGGACGTTGTGCTTAATCCCCATACTATAAGAACACCCTAAATTAACATTAGGCATGTCTAAAAAATCTATGCATTCTAACAAGCACCATTTAGCAAAGAGTGCATCATTAGCTACTTCATTTGCTTTACAATTTTGGCGACATACCGGAAAAATACCGCTCATGCAGAGCCATAAGTTACAATATCTAACAGCTTTCCAGCTATGATGCCATAAGGAATAACCGGTGACCCCCCAAGTTTCATCTTGTCACTAAGAGGCAGCGACCATTACAAAGCAAGGAACTCGCCGCCTCATTAGGACAAACATGGTATGCAGTGTGCGCTTTCTAAGACATAGCCCACCAGTATCCAAAATCTCTAGAAAACAATAAACCAAAAACCAAAAGGAGCACCTACTACTTCTAGGGCGTAGCCCTCTATTAGCCATAAATTGGTGACTTACCACGACTAACCAAGATAAAACTAACAAAATAAAAGACTTAATAAAAAACATAGTAAATACCAAAATTGGGCCTCCAGCCCAAATCAAGGCCATGAGGCCCAAAGCAAGATGAAGGTTCACGTCAGCAGCTGCATCACCTCCTCGCCGTCGAGCCCACCACATCGCCACCAGCCTTCGGTCTCTGGTCAATCACCATCGCCAACGAACCACCTACTGCCTCATGTAGTGATCACCCACCCTTTCTGGCTAGATCCAGATCTATCAGCCACACTAGAGCCTCCACAAGGCCTCTTCGTTGGTGTTGGAATATGTTCTTCCCCACACCACCCACCATCATCCCTTGACAGATCACGTTTCAACTCAGAAACTAAGTCGAGCCACTCTAACACAAGTTTGCTTGTTTCGTGAAACCATACATATGGACCGAGTTTTTTTTTTTTTTTGGCGAGACATATGGACCGAGTTTTGAAGGATATTCCCTTCCCTTGCAATCCATTAATCCATTAGTCAACCAGCCTGAAGCAAAAATTCAAGTCATGTAAGCCAAAATTAACGCTTAGTATATTACTGGAACTGAAATATATTTCGTCTCCAGAAATTCTCGATTGATTAGCGTGCTATATATTCTTCTACCAACGCTCTTTTTGGTTTCTACCAACCCTCAGTTCTACTAGTGTGCCAAGTTCAAATCATGTTAAACATATTCCGAGATCTTAACCATAACTACTAGACACATGTAATACCCTATCACAAATCTGATCAACAACCTTCATGGTTTTAGTTGCACTATCAACGGGTACAAAGATGAGTAAAATTTAAGGTAATTCCATAGTCGCAATAACATGTATAATATACCATACGTGCGCATAATTAATACACCATACGTAAACCACAAAAGAGTCCTTTGAGGACAAGCGCTTCTGATATAACCTATTAATTCAAAATCACTCTTTAATCTAATTTTCAGCAGAAAACAAAACCCATTATGTACTGCCTCAATCATCGCTTGAAGAGGGAAATCATCATCGTAGGCAATGTTGAAAACAATTGGCCTTCCCTTCCTATCTGTTGTAGTAGTACTTTTCTGACTAGTTAGATCAAGCAGATGGACATAATATTGCTCCTGAAATGAGAGTCGCATGTTTTAAATTTTCAATAAAGAAATCACCGACGGCAAAAATGTGAGTTCTCATTACTTTAAGATTGTTATATCAGATTGAATAGAGATTCAGCCTAAATAGGGCAATAATGTGCCTTGTTGGGGCCATATATCAATTTTCCTCCAACAACAATGACAGTTAGAAAACTTAAATTCTCAACCAAAAAAGAAAGGCCACAATATATATTGTCTAAGTTTGTAGACCTCAAAGAGCATCATACATTTTTGTCTAATCAATAGTTTGCTTCTTTGATCCAACATAAGTTTGCATAAAATTCTTATAAGAGGAAACCAGCCATATAAATAGGGATGTGAAATCCACACTTCCCAAATTATAATCAACACTCCCACTTTCTATTTTTAGTCATCATTTTAATAAAAAAACAAAAGTTAAGTCACTAAGAGCATCTTTACCAATGCTAGCCATTTTTGAGTTAAATTTTATTCAAATTAGCGAAAAATGTCATTTTGGTTAGTGACTTTTAAGATTCGTATGCATCAATGCTCTCTACTTTAGCTAATATTAAATTAATATTATTCTACAAATGAAGATTACATAGTTTATATGTAGTTATATATCACATTAAATAACTTAAAATGAATGTATTAAATTATAGAGAGTCACATCTCACTATGCTAGCTATATTTAGCTAGCGAGATAGCTAAAAGTTAAAATAGCTAAACTTTGGTTAATTTGCTGGAGCTCCTAAAATACCCAAAAAGCTAAATACGCTCTTTAAAATAGTTAAAAAGCAAAAAGCTAAAATAAAGATGTTCTAAAGACAAAATTTAAGTTACCAAAAATATAAAATAAGAGTGTGGATTACAATTTTGGGAATGTGAATTTCACTTCCTTATAAATACTAGCAAAGTTCTTAATACCATCAACACACTATGACACATTTTGTCTCATCAGGAAATCCACAATAAATGCTAGCAAACATCTAAGTAATACTAACACACTGTCACATGATTCTTCTCATCAAAACATTCGCTTATTTACTTCAACAAGAGTTCGTATAAACACTTGTTTACTTCAACAAGGAAAGGATCTCTTATTACTAATTATCTCATTATGTTGTCCTTTTGTTATTAATTAGTTGTTTCTTTATAGCTATGTTATCGGTACATTAAGCAATTGGTTCAATGCGTTACTGATATGTACTTGTCAATGGAATATGTGGTCTGAGCTGTTAAGTTAGTCATCATTCATTTAAAATTTGGTGTCGAGATTATATTTTGATGTCGGGGTCTGACTCGACAATTTGAGTTCCTTTAAAAGTCTAGTCTTGTGATTTTGAGGTCTGTTGTTATTAACTTATGAGATTAGAATTGTGTGTGAATTTTGTTTTCCAATTCGCATATGTTGCCTTCCCTTTCTTTAAGTATATATTCACTTGGAGCCGTTATTGTCATGGACATAGCTTGGATTTATTTGGAAGACTTTGCTTTGTTATGCAGTTATGCTTTATTTGGAAGACTTTGCTTTGTTTGGCCTTGATACGTCATTTGTCTTTTCGATGGCTAGATAAGAAGATTGGACCGGACGAAAGAAGGGACCCAAATTAGGCCTATGAGAATTGGAGAAGTAATTAGAGAGGTACCCACTCTGATACCATGTTAAACAGCGACAAGCGTGGCCCGTGGATATCTTGCCCCGATACTGTCCCAATTTAACCATTCTTAAGGTGTTGAGTTTTAATCACAAAATGTCTTGGTGCAATAATTGAGTATGATCCACCCACTTATAAGTTATATTTTATTTGTCATGTTTTTTATGGGAGATTTATTCCTCTCTAATATGTCCAACATGTAAGGCGAGTTTGATTATTGGACATGAAGCTTGATGACAGATGAAGTAAGAGAATATAAGCACATCTCCCTCTAGGTGTAGAGGCGCCTCTCCCTCCAAAGAATGTTGTAGGGTTGCGAGCAAGATATGGAGCTGAGGAGGCACGGCCACGCCCACGCCCATGTTCTCGATTTAAAATATAAGTAGCATGAAATGTTGTGGTCATGGATAATATGTCTAAGGCTGCATGTTGCTAGTCATTAATACGTCTCTTATCATAAAGTAGAAGAGCCTCAAGTGACTCATAGCTAATAAGAATATATCCCTAGCATGTGCTGAACTGACTGTTGTCTCATAAAGTGGTCCAACATTGTTCATAATATGGACACCAAATCATTGCCACTCATTGGACTGCCTAAAAGAGCCAAGGTATCTGCAATAGAATTTATTTTGTCAAGAAAATCAGTAACACTTAAATTGCCCCTCATATGGTACACAAGAGTTCTCTTAGAAGTTGAAGAATTCGATTTTGGGATTGAGAAGCCAAACGCTTTGCAAGTGAACTCCAGGTGAAGAAAGAATTTGTGGACCAAGCAACCATAGCCAAAACAGGTGGAGTAAGTGGATTATTTATCTATTTTAGTATAATCTGATCATAATCAATCCAAGTATCATAAGCTAGATTAATCTCATAAGTGAGATTGCCTTTAGCATCAGTCTTAAACAAGGAGGGCATGAGAGGGTTCCATCAGCATATCCTGTCAAATAGAGTCAAACGTGGCCCGTGGATCATCCTTGTACTGATACTGTCCCAACTTAACCACCTTTAAGGTGTTAGATTTTAATCACAAAAGGCCTCGATACAATTAGGAACGACCCACCCACTTATGAGTTATATTTTCTTTGTCATTTTTCTAATGTGGGATCTCTCCTCTCCAACACTCTCCCTCACGTGCAACCTAACTTTTTTAGGTCTACACGTGAAACTGATTAACAAACTGAACCCGGGCTCCATGATAACCGAACGAACCCCAAACTCCCAATGACAACTAAAAGAACCTCAAACTCCTCATGACAACTGAAAGCACCCCAAACTCAAAAGAACCAAACCAGGGCCATGACCCTTGAAAGAACCAACCCGGGCTCGTGGAGACGCAACTGGAGAGGGACCCGCTCTGATACTATGTCAAAAGTCGACAAGCCTGGCCCGTGGATCATCCTTGTACTTATACTGTCTCAACTTAACCACCTTTAAGATGTTGGATTTTAATCACAAAGGCCTCAGTACAATTAGGAATGACCCACCCACGTATGAGTTATATTTTCTTTGTCACTTTTCTAATATGGGATCTCTCCTCTCCAATATATCCCATTAAATTGCAACTTTTGAGCAGGGGCTAAATCTGAGCAAGCCACATAGGATTGTTTGTTCTATCAAGTTTGATAGAAAGAAAATTGGAAATGGTTTGTGTGGTTTGTGTTAAATAGGAGAAGGTGGGGAAATGGAGTTGTTGGAGTCATTGGTGGGGATCAAGGAGTTTCCAAATTTTGGTGTTTTAGCAGACATGGTGAGGTAGGCAAAGGATAAAAAAAAAAAATTGTCATTAGACATCTAAACTCTTTATACCATGAAAGAAATGAGAAGATGAATGAATTTATTGTGAATGTCAATGCATGGATCTTTAGCCTGACTTGACCTCTATATATATCAGTATCAGATTACAAGATATGCATACAGCTATTAAGTGATAACCTTGTTTAAGGTTAACACTTATCTAAGTAGTTACAAAGAAATATCAGAAGAAGACTAACAGAAGTCGTATGAGTTTAAGTAATCCTATTCATAAAGAGGAACTATTATGGACGTCTTTTGCCTTATCTGTTGAATCAGTTAGCCTTGTTTTATCATGGCATTTTGACATGGTATCGTCATCTAAAATTTTGGATATCTGCGTATGTTGGTTTTTAATATCCCACCAATTAATAATCCAAGATTCCAGACCCTGAAAAATTAGGGGCACCTCGCGTCCTTGAAGCGATAACCATCTTTCGGCTAACCTAGCCTCCTTCGTCCCTCAGGGCAGAAGGGACTGCTTGACGCGATCCATGATCCAAAAATACAGGATCAGGCTATACTACAATAGAGAAAAAATACTGGTCTCTATGACGGAATTCTTGAATTACTGTTCACTAATAAATAATAGCGGAATCACTAGCGCAGAGTCAAAAATTATGACCTAAGATCGTTGATGAAACAATCCAATAAATTCAACACTAACTTATAAGGAAGGGGTCTTATCAGTCTTAAGAGAAAATAGAAAGATAACATTGGAAAAAAAAAATTGAAAAAGTCTAAGTACATTCAATGTACTCTACGGATAGAGGAATACATAGAGTTGAACATAGTAAAATAAGAAAGGGTGCGTCTATTACCAACTCACAAACCACTTTGTACACCCCACATTCTTTTCACACCTTATTTATATAAATTTATTTGTAAGTTTACTTTGTTCACCCATTTACAATACCTAAAATACCCTTTTCTCAATTCTACTTTGATCACCCTACGTTGTCTTCTCACCATACATATATTTTTTCAATTTCAGATTTGTTTTGTTCATCCTACATTCTCTTCTCATCTTTTATATATTTTTTTAATTTTTAATTTACTTTATTCACCATACCTTCTCTAAAACTAATTAGGATTGAGAATCCTTCAAACGACTATTACTTTGAAAAACTAAGATGCCGATGAAAAAAAAAAACAAAATCGAATATAAGAGCGAATAGACATGAAAATTAACATATACAAAATCGATGTGGGAAATAATGAGTAAATGGATAGACGAAACATCAACAAAGAAAACAACAGAAGAAAAAAAAATAACAAACAGTTTATCTCATCTTCAGGTTGACTGCTAGCGTCTTCAAACTCTATAGAACGATCAAATACGATAAATTTTGGGTTAGGGATTATAAAGTGTGTGTTCATAAAAAAAAAAAGAATTTGTAATTTGTAACAATTTATTGTCCTTTGCTATAATTTTATATCACGGTATTTCAGTCTTTCAATAAATCAACAATGTGTGGGGTAAACAAAGTGATTTGTGGGGTAGCAATATACGCACCCAATAAGAAATTGAAAGATTTTTCGTTGAAATTGTTTGTTTGAAAATTTCCTGAAAAGCTAATCGTAGGTTCTTCTCTCCATCGAAACAATAGAATGAATCCGTAGATTTATCATTTGTGTAAAGTTCTTTGCTTTGTTTTTCGTTTTATTGAATGGATTCATGGGTTTAAGGGTATTGATGCAATGAAAGTTTCAATCTTTTAGGTTTAGTAAAGTAGGCTGTTTTTTTGTTCTTTTGTTTTGTATAATATGGCTTTTGTGGGTCTTGCAGAGATTTTGGGTTATTTATAATATGTGGAATGGGCATTGCAGATGTTTATGTAAAGTCTTGTTTTATAGCTTTTGTTGAATGAGTTTATGATTGAGAGCTTCTATTCATACCTCTATAATTGGCACTTGGATCTCTCCTTCTTTTTTTTTTTTTTTTTTTTTTGGCCCTAGTCAACTGTTACCAAAACATCATCATGTTCATGAACACATCATTGTTTCAAGATACTCTTATTACAAAACCAAAGAAAGAAAGACCAGATGCAAGCTAGTTCGTAGCTCTTCTTAGCCCATGATTTCACCGTAATAGGAGCGAATAAAGTTCCTGAAATGATCAAGCTGAAGCCATTTTATATATAGGGGGACCTGGAATTGGTGGAGAGACCGGATCGCCTGCCAAGTGGATACATAGAATTGTATAACTTGAGGATCTTATGGACTCTTGCAAGTTTAGAAGCCAGCTTATTGTTCCAGACATACCATCCTAGAGATACGGAAGCAAATTTGCTCCCCACCTTCCTCCCCACCCCTTTAGATGAATGCCAAATGTCCTTTAGGTTTAATTATTTTAACAAAAAGAGTGAAAATAACACTTGGCATTCATCTAAAATGGTGGGGAGGAGGGTGGGGAGCAAATTTGCTTCCCTAGAGATACTTCTATTGGTTCTATTGCTCCAATAGTCACACCAGTAATCACATCAGTTGATCAACTCTCTCATCCAAGGTCGGCCTTAAGTTTTCTGTGGCTCTAGGCGATAAATAAAAATAGGGCTCCCTATCTTTTAGTAGATTCTAATTTTTTTTTTTTTTAAAGTTAATACGCTCAAACAACATATAATATAATTACTAGGGTAAAAAAATGATGTTCAGATCAAAAAGGAGTAGAGAAACTCAATCAAACTAAGATTGAAATAATGAAAACAAACCCAAAAATTGAAAATAAATTGCAAAGACGACTTACCCAACGAAATTAGCACCTTAAAAGTTAAACTCATAAAATTCAAAAAATTTGTGTTCCATCAATTGAAGAAGTAAAGAAAAGAAAATAACAATTGAAGATGGTGATGATAATATCGATGATATGATTTTATGTTGAAAACTTGAAATACTTGCTAGATATGATATTTGAGTAGTGCTACATACACCAAAATATGTTACAAAATTTCAATACCAAATGATGTGGCGTATACCATGTCATCATATTCTAAAATAAAAACCAATGAGGTGGATTTTTTATCTATAATTTGTTAATTATTAATTCGATTTAGATTACTATTCTGTCTTTATCCTTTACAAATGCAGTCAACTAAAATCGATGAGAAAAAATAAAACCCAGAAACCGACACGAATCATAAAACTCTGATCACTTTCAAACTTAAACAAGAAGAAATCAATTCAAGAAGTTGAACAAGCATAAGAGAAAAAAAATCAAGCAAGATACATATATCTAAGATCGTATGAAGCCCAATGTAATTATTGAAGAACAGATTTTTGGCTACATGTTGGATAAAAACTCAAATAGAATAAACTCAAGTCAAGTTCATGTCCATGAACACCCATTAGAAAAACTGAACCCGAATGAATAAAAACTTAAACTAGGATCAAATATCAATTGTTTCTTTGCCAAAAAAAAGATATCAATGGTTTCTTATAATAAGATTTTCACTGAACAGTAAGCAATTTCATCTTGATTGAGAATGGATCAGCCGTTCTATTCCATGATTTTCGAGCAAAGAGAAGAAACTATTTCGAACTCTAATCTTGAATGAATATTCATGACAGACTGATTTGATGGTGGTTGACGAAACAAGTCCTTAAAATGTTTTTCTGTAATTTTCTCTCAATGCAGATTGAATGGATAAAAAATTCAAGACTTCCAATTTTTATGATTATTACACAAATTTGATCATCACTATGTTCATAGCCAAGACTACTTAATCTTTTTCCCAACAAAGACCAAATCTTTTAACCCATCAACGATGAGGGTGGAATAGAATAAAGATGATTTCCTTGCCAATATACCATAAACACTATACCTTCATCGCTATGTTGCAAATTGCTTAAATCCACCGGATTTTTTACTTGGTCTTGAATAGAGATAAAGATTATGGAACGATGTACAACCTTTTTCATTTTAGTTGTTGATTTTTATTTTACATTTGATAAGGAGTTTGTATGAAGACATGTAGGATATTATTAAGATTTTAATGATGATGTGGAAATATGCCACATCATTTTGTATTAGTTATTTGTATAATTTTTTGGGATTGAGCCTGAAGAAAGAAGAAGAAGAAGAAGTCTCGTGCGTTTAGGATGAAGAGAATTAAAGCCAAATTGTTTATTACCTACGGTAGAATTAAAGGTAACAATTTGTTTTGCATATATATAATAGGGTTTTAGCTTTTAGGGGCTCATGAATGTCGGGGCTCTAGGCATGTGCTAGCTAGGCTTATGCTCAGGGTCAGGCATGTCGTCATCCTCCCAATAACTATCAAATGAACAGGATATATTGATGTCGTAACGATCGAAAATAATGACTGCTCGAGGATAAAAAAAGGACTCTGAACCTCATAGTCAATGGCTACCTTGGTTGAGATTGGAATATTGGGCAAAAGCAGCCGAGCTTGACTGAGAATTGTCTCGGCATGGAAGTTTAGAAGTGTACCATTCGAGAAAGAATGCACACTTCTTTGACTCCCCAGTAGAACCTTTGATCATCTCCTTGTCCGGAATGGTTAGCCCCCATTCCGGCACCCCATTATCCTTTCCGAACGGTTGAAATTCAGAGAGCATATACACTTGGACCTCTCTTTTTTATCAAGTATTTGTTGACTTTATCAACTTATATTAAATTACTAATAAAGACACGTAAAAACTCTTCTTTTTCACATTTGATGTTTGTGTCCCGATCGAAATTGAATGATTCTGGATCAATACACGTTTACAAAGATAAATTAAGAACTCATTCTTAAAAAAAATACAAATACAGATTAAGAATCTATTTAGATAATGAAATCGATAGACCATAGATGATTTCAAAGACGAAGAGATGATGTATCTAGAAAAATAGTTGATGGGATTTCGGCTAAAATAGATGGAAAATGAGTTGATGGTAAAAATGAAAAGTAGATTTGCTGTAGTAAAAATGAAAAATGTATATAGTGGTAATGAAGTATTTATTCTTTGTTTTCATCATTCGTGTTTACAAAAACAGTTACAGAGAAAAAGTAACTTTAATGAATGCTCTGCGCAATACGAATCTGCTCCGCTGCGAGATAGGCAACGAGATCTTGAAGGGTGTCACATGCGAGGTCGGAAAGGTTGCCGTTGAAGAGCTCAACAACCTTGTCGGCCTCAAAGAGCTCAAGAAGATTTGTTTACTAAAAGTCATGTTCCTCCTCCAACGGTGGTTATCAAGACGGCGAACAACACTCTGAACATTTATATATATGTTTACGGTGATAGAAGAAGCGCAACTAGTCGGGGAGGCGGAAATAAAAGCTTGGCTTACAAACCAACCATAAAAGCTTGTTGCCTACATCCTTGGTCACCTTGTCGTCTTCATGGTCATGGTGGTCGTTTGGTTGTTCGAATATTTACAAATGTGTGTTTTTTGGGTACAACAATCCACTTACAACATCACCGGCCGATATCAAAACAAAGAAAATTTGTGAAAGAAAGTTCATGACGATTACGAAAAATTTTTTTGTGGCAATCTCAAAAATCCTCTAGCCGAGCCTAGTACAAAAGTTGCGCGTGAATCACATTTTCCGCGCGCGCTTGAAGAAATTGCTCAAGAAGTGGCATACATGTCTATACAAAGCAAGAAACCATGCGGCTAGCAGGACAAATTTAGTAGATGAGGTATGTCTAACCGTTTTTCCTTCATGTATGGTTTTTTTGTTTAACATAGACTAAATTTTCCCGTTAATATATTTTTTGTTATTGTTTTGCCATTTTTCTTCATGTAATTTTTTTCTTAACATAGATTAAATTTTCGTATAAATCTAATTTTTGTTATTTTTTTTTTGTTTAAGAAACTCAAGCTCAAGCATTATATTTCAAGGATTTTGTCAAGAAATTTGACAAGAAAGAATGTTATGAAGCGGTGATGAATCATCCTCATTTCGTGACGGTTGTGAGTACTCTTTCTCCATATATATGAGCGGGATTTTCCAATTCCTCCCGAGCTCCATGAGACGGATGGGGATGTTGACTTGGATGATAATAAAGGATTCACAACTCCGTCATCCAACCAAGAGAGACCCCGTCCCTTAAGCCCGGTTAGGCATATGGGAGTAAAGGCGACTAAGGAAGTAAAGAAGAAGGGGAAAAAAGGTATGACGGAGAAAGACGAGAAGTCTTTAGCTATTTTTCATAATATGCAAAGTGATCAAAAAGCACTTATGGAGGCTAACATGCGAAGAGATGAGTAAACCCTTCGGTTGGCTAGGGAGAGATTCTATGAAACGAAAGGAAGTAAGGTTAGCTCTACGTGATGCTATGGTGGAGTTGCAAAAAGAAACCAAAATTATGACAATGGATACAAGCATCATGACCTCGAAAAATTTGAAATGGCACACAAAGAGGAAAGCGGATATCATGGGGCAAGTGAATGAGAGTACTAAGCTTACTATGTTCCACTATTTGATGAAGACTATTATTGTGTTGTTGTTGTTTTTTTTTCTTCCAATTTTATGTTCCTCAATTTCAAGTTGTTGTTATTATTATTATTATTATTATTACAACTTTATTAGTCGAACTCATAACCTCTCACTTATTAAAGGGAGACTACGCCGTTAGACCAAATGGTAGCATTTCAAGTTATTTTTGAGAAATTTTATTCACACATTGTAAAGTTCTAGATACACATCTTCTACTTAATACACCACCTAATACCTATCAACTTTTTCATCATAACATTTTACTATAAACAGTTAAACACAACCCCAATTTTCCTAAATTATCCTCACACAATAAACCAACATATTCACTAAATACATACACTTTTTCGATCTGAACTTGATAAAAGAAAAGGAAAAAATCTTGACAAGAATAAAATAGATCAACGAGTTTGAATCTCTTCTTCAAAAACTCAAACAATCAATTCAATCCCCATGCACTAACAAATTTCTTGTTGTAATTCAATATGAACTACAATATTATGTAAGAAAGATTATTACTTGACATACCAAATTTCATAATTCAATCTTTAAACTATTTCCTATTAGCTAATGGTAGCTCATCCTTTCACCATTCATGTACTAGTTCTTCGTTCTCTTATCTGTGAAGAACAAATTTTTAAATTAAATCCCAGTAGCTATCGTCAGGGCCCTTCTCATGAATAACAACATAGTTGATCTCTCGTTCCTCTAAGAAAATTAGGGCAATCCCATTGAAAACTGACCCACCATTGACTGTGTTGTTGCCTCTACTTCAACAATATTAATATGTGGAAAAAAAATCATCGTAGTGATGAGGGGATGTGGCCAATGGCGGACGCAGGTGGGGGGCCATTGCCCCCACTCAGTTTTTGACGTCTGGCGCTTGAAGTCTCCTTTTCTTTTGTTATTTGCTTTCCCCTACGTTCCATATCCCACTCTTACTATATATATATATATATATATATTACAGAATTGTACTTCTTATAATTATGGGATTAGTATATCACACCAAAAGGGCCTAAAATTGGGTATTTAGATAAGGATTGAGCCCAAAATTAATCAGTAAAGTCCACTTCAACTGTTGCAGAATTGGGTGATCAATTTCCGTGTTTTTTTTTCCTTATCTGGGTTTTCTTTGCTGACAGATTTCAATGAAAGATTAATGAACAGTGAATTTGGAATCCCTTTATTCTCTATAAAAGGAACACTGAGTTTGTTTAGGTGTGTTCATGTTAGATGTTTGATATGGAAAGCCTGTAATTTTATAGTGTTTGATTAGGATTTCATATGATTAGTGAAAAAAAACTTCAATATATTCCAGAATAGTATATAGATTAACTAGCTGAAGAGCTACAAAAATGGAGATTGGAGAGGAAGAGGAAGAGGAAATGAACAGTGAGCTGTTTCTATAGGTTGCTTAGCCTCAAATTTTTTGCCTCCACTTACGTGACTTTCTGCGTCCGCCACTGGATGTGGCGAAGTAATTGAGAGAAAGTGTTTTCGAAGATTTGGAAGTGAGTTGCGAAGATTGAATGAGTAGAGAGTGGGTGATGAAACTTATTTATGGTCAATTTCAGATTATAGAATTTGAAGAGCATGTTACGTGTCGAATCATCATTCGTCAAAAATGCAATGACATTATTTGGCCGATAAACACACACGTGTCACTTTTTGGTTGGTCGGAAATCCTATAACATTATTTGGGTGATAAGAACACCTGACAATGTGACAATGTCACGTGTCGTCTGGCGATTGAGTGATTATAATATATGAAATCCAAAAAAATAAAATATTAAATCGATGAATAGTGATTGTTAAATTGATGGAGCTGCACCGTTGCATAAAAACAGGCCTAGAAAAGCAATTTATAATGAATAGTAGCTGCACCTAAGGGGTGCATATGTTCTTAGTGTCAATGAGCTTTCCAGTTTTGATTTTCTTTCATTTCATGAGATATTATTCTTGTTTGTTTGTTTGGCTATTAATCCGTTCTAATTTCATATGTTTGTAGGTGTATATGATGCCTTGCAGAAGGACATGAAAACACTTTTGTTTTGTGTGTGTGAAGCTGTAGAAAGGCCAATGATAGAGGAATACACATGCATGTAATGCTTTATGTCCCAACCTTGAGTATTATAACTACTACTAATGCGTGATAGTTTAGCATAATTGATTTTCTCTTGCACTGCAGTTTCATTCAGTTATTCAAATTCTGAAAGCCGCACGGTATCATTACAACTGATTTTCTCAATCAGATGAGGTAACTTGGACTGATACTCCTTCCAGAGTTCATCCTAAGACAATGTGAATGTAATAGTTTTTGTATTGATACCATACAATGGTTATAGTAACTTTGATATATACAGGGAGAAGGAATAGCTATTCTAGGAAAGCTTTAGAGTGTAATCAAACTAATTACAATGATATTGTTGTGATCCATCAACTACTCTAATCTGATTGCTATAATCACTTCATGATCCACCAATTACTCCATAACAGCTACGTACTGGAATCACTCAATTGAGAAAAGGGATCACTGACCTTATTACCTTCCTTTAATACATCCTCCTCGTATTCTTTGGGTCCTGTTTCTGAATTAGCAAGACTTTCGTGGGCAGAACATCTGTGGGTAAAATGGTCCGCACACTGGTTCAGCTGATGGGAACTACTGAATACTGATATAATGCCAGAAGAGGTAAATCTGAAATTGGTTGTCTATCTTATGTTCTAGAATCTTTTCTGTTTTGCAGTTTTGCTATATCAGATGTAATATGCTTTATTTGTTGTTGTTTCAGCGCACCATACTGATGAAGCTACTATATACTATGACGATGTGACGGTATACCCCTTATAAATTGCTTTCTCATATTCCAGCTTCATCTCTTGTTGACATTGTGTATTCTTGCAGCGAGCAAATTATGAGCCTCCATTATTCAGAAGCTGCATGCACAAAAGAAGAACCTCGAAACATATGGACCAAGAATCCTTTGGCGCGCAATGGATGTTGGATGTGTAAATTGCAAGGATATTGTCACAACTCTCAAGGTACGGAATAGTGTTTTTTAGTTTGACAGCCAGATTCTAGGATTCGCTGTTCATGTGCCGGATTAAGTTAGAATAACTTGGTAATTATACAGGTAAAGACTATGCTTGCTCCCTGTGAGGATGAAAATGATGAAAATGTTAGAAATTTTATTAGCTCATTTAAAGATGCCAACACTGATAGGCATGATATGTTCTGTTACGATTTCTAGGCTAACCCAATCACATGAGGACTCCAATCTGTACCCTTTAACCCTTTCGCTTCATGCACTTGTATTTTTTCTCATGCAACTGAAATTTTGATTCCATGACTACAGTGCCTGATGGTATAGTTTTCCTGACAGGGATCCGGCTCGATCCATGTTTGATATGTTATGTCGTCTTCACCTGATTAAAATCCTAACTTCAGCAACGCTATATCACCCATCTAGAACAAGTTCGAACATGAATGAATCTCCAGAAGTCCAGAACCCAATAATATTAGTCACTTTAACTATTATTGAATGACTACGGTATGAAAACATTCAAGCTAGGGAGTTCAGGAATAGCGAAGTATTGAACCATGAATCGATGGTGAGACTCCATCTATCCCTAAGAGATATTTTCAACAAAATTAATCTGCATGAATAAGGGTACATAGTAGCTAGGCAGCTAGGCTTATACTAACTTACTAAGTTAGTAACAAAGTAACTCCAAAAAAACATAGAGAAAATGCCTTAATACATAAATTTCTTTAAAGTAAACCCCAATTTAATGAAAAAAATTTTTAATAGCCCATTCCAATAAAACCTAATAAAAAAACAATTATGCCCTTAGACTTATAAACACTCTCTCACGCTCACTCTCTCTCGTCCTCTCTCATTCTCATCCTCTCATTCTCATACTCTCTCATCTTTCAGATCTCTCTCTCTCTCTCTCTCTCTCTCTCTCTCTCTCTCTCTCTCTCTCTCCCTGAAAACAAACCCTAACTTTCTCTCTCCTCGATTCTGGCTGCCAATGGTGTATTCCGGCTTCCAATGGTGTGAGAATGAAGCCTCGGTTCTGGTATGTTTTCCGGTTGAAAACCATGGACGCCATCGTTGATTGTTGCAGATGAAATTTTTTTTTTTTCTGGAAGAAAATGGTTATTAGGTGGTAATAAAAGTGATTAATGGGGTAATAAAGTTCTAATGGGATCAATAAACATTTTATTAAGGGTAAATATTTTTCAATATTTAGTGCCCTTTATTTGGATGAAATTGTTTACGTTTAGAGCCTAATCTATATGAAAATGATTCACTGGGGGTGATTATTATGATCAGTAACTATTATTAAGGTTCAGTAACCAAATTATTAGGGGTTAGTAACCCGATTATTGGGGTCAATAACTTGATTATTTTCTGATATTGTTTTTTTCTATTACATTAAGCTGAAATAAGTTGATTATTGGTGGTCAGTAACTGATTATTCGGGATCCGTAATCAAGTTATTGGGGGTCAGTAACTGATTATTAGGGGTTAGTAACAAGTTATTAGGGGTCAGTAACTGATTATTGGGAGTCAGTAACTAATTATTAGGGATTCATAACCAAGTTATTGGGGTCAGTAACTGATTATTAGGGGTTAGTAATAAGTTATTGGGAGTCAGTAACCGATTATTGGGTGTCAGTAACTGATTATTAAGAGTTAGTAACAAGTTATTGGGAGTCAGTAACCGATTATTGGGGATCAGTAACTAATTATCAGGGGTTAGTAACCGAGTTACCGATGACCGAAAAAATACCGGCAACCGGTGACCAATGACCGGAGTCCGACGACCGGCGACCGGAGTCCGGTGAGGTTCCGGCAAAGTCTTCTCATCACTCTTTCACTTTCTCTCTCCTTATACATATTGAAGTGATGAGGATAAAATTGTCTTAAAAATATACAAAAATTATTATTTTATTATGATTTTAATATAGATTTGTGTATTTGAGCACAAATAAGAACACCTTATATTGGAATGAGCTCATGTCTATTAAATTTATTGAAATAGGCAATGGGTTTAAATTAGTACTAAATAGGTATTTTTCTAAAAAAACCATAACTTCAATCACCCCGACAGATCTCAATGCATAATTATTACTTAATATATATAAAAAATAAAAATAAAAATAAAACAATTGAGAGATCGATAATCCCAAATTATCTTCCTCTCAAGTCTCAACACTTAAACACATGATGTATACAAAAAAAAAAAAAAAAAAACAAGTTAAACACATGACTAAAACTAGCATGTGAATGAAGAAAATCTACTTAGACTAGAAAATCAGCCAACCGTTTGATCATTCTCTTCACATTCTCAGTCTCTTTCTCATACAAGATATGAAAGCAATGTTCCTCTCCTTCCACTTCAAACAGCTCCGCTTCTCCTTTCCATCCACTTCCTTTCACCAAATCATAATACAATACACCTCGATCCCTCAGCTCATCCTTGCCTGCAACACAAACAAGAACCCTAGAGCATCCAAGCCTGGCCAAACTCGGAGCACCCGAAACCATCGGATTAATCAACGGATTGTCAATGCCTCCATCAGCAGAAGGATAAGCAAATTTCCAAACCAGATAAGGCAGGGACTTCAACTTGTCTTCACCTTTAGGCTCCGACCCAACCGGATCGGACCCCCAAAAATACGGGTGGGATAGAATAGCCCCCAAAATCTTCACTGCACCATTTAAGCTCTCAACCCCTGCCTTCATGGCTAGGTTATGTGCAAGGTTCCCTCCAGCACTATCTCCACCAATATAAACTCTATCAAAGTCTCCATAATCGGCTAGCCACGGCTCTCTCTGAGAAGGATCGTCTTCATTGAGTGAGTGAGAAGCAACCCACTGAAGAGCGGTCCAGGCATCATCATAAGCAGCAGGAAGAGGGCTTTCCGGGGCGAGCCTGTACTCGACTGAGACGGCAATGACCTGAGCTTCTGATACGAGGCGATTGAGGTAGCGGTGGTCGAGGGAGGAGAAGGCGGACTCGAGGCAGAAGCCTCCGCCGTGGAAGTAGACCAAGATGGGAAGCCTTTTGGTTTGGTTTTGAGGGAGGTAGAGGCGAGCAGAGATTAAGGGGTTATGTGAGATGGTGATGTCTTTGGAGGAGACACCGGTTACGGGGTCGTTAAGAGATGGGGGGACGTGCGGAGAGCCGAAGAAGCGTTCGACTGTGCCATCTTTGTAGTGCTTGATGAGGTTTGGGATCTCGGAGGCGATTTCTTTGGTGGTGGGAGTGGAAGCCATCGGAGAAGAAACAGAGAGATACGGATAAAAAATGAACAATTGATATGGCTTAGGGTTGGTATAAATAGACTGATCGAGGGCACATGTTTGCACTTCTTTTCCGATGAAAACGTGTTTGACACTGTTGCTTGTGATAACTGCTAGAAAAGTTGACGCGCCACCGCCAAATATGACCAGGGATTTTGTTTGTGTTTGCATGGGTTGCAAAAGATGGCGTTTTTGACTGGACTCGGCGATATGATGACGCGCCACCGCCATATATTGTCGGCCAATTTCTTTTTGGTGGGTGCACCTTATTGGGTTATCTTTTCTATTGAGATAAGTTGGTTGGATACTTGGATAGAAGAGTAAAATCCAAACATGTAATTTCTTGGTTAGAGTAGTATTACCGTATTAAAAGCCAGAGCCGTAAGTTTTCTTTTAGTCGGAGGGTTTGTTTTGTAGTTTATGTAATTTTTTTTGTTGAAATCGAAAAATAAAAGTTGCTGGATTTCAAAAAAAAATTATCAAATATGTTGAATTGATTCTGCTATCCGGCATTTTCAAGTTTAGTTGGTGTGTTGTTTTTGTGCTGTGTGGTAACGAGTTTTTAGAGTAGGCAAGTTTGCTGATTTCTCTGGTTCAGCTTTCTCGAATTACTTCAGATCTGCATGCATGTTATAGTTTCTTGTAGTTTTTCAACATAATTCTTCAACTAGTTTTAGAATGCTTGTACTTTTGAGTCCTTTTTTTAGTGGCATGAAGACAGATTTCATATGTGAAATGTTGTGAACCGAGCTCTCTGATTGTCTAATTTGAAGTAACTTTTAAATGAAAATCTTTAGGTTTCGAACATGTTGTAATTTCTATCCTAATTATGTTATTTTGATAAAAGAAAACTAATTATTGAATGTCATGTGCATGCTCTCTTAGTTTTAAATGTGAAAAATCTTGATGAGTTGTCTATGAGATTATTTTTATTGTGTCAAAATTGAGTTAGAATTAGGCGTGCGTCACATACAATTCATGCTTGGTAGATAGCTAGAGTCATTCATATTTTTATGCATCAACCAAAAATTCACCTCGCCCAGTTTTGCAATCTAACGATCGAGGTTATACTCTGCAATTTGTTCATTTAAATTTTCAATCCAAATGTTTCACAGTTTTCTTTTTACTAAAGTTAACTTTTCTGTCAAATCCAAATCCAAATCCAAATTCAAATTGTATTTTTGAAATTATTTAACAATCTACCGTAGTATTACAAATTAGCCTAGGTCACAATGATCGACTTTCCCCTAACAGTGTGTTTGGATGCGGGTGAATTCCTGAGAATTTAATCAAAAATAAAGAATTTCTAATTTCTTAAGACTGTTTCCCCCGTTTGGATTCTTATCCTGTAGAATTAGAAATTTCCACGGGAAAAAAATCGTGGAATTTGAGAGCTTAAATTTCCGACTTGAATTCCTCATAAAATAGGTGTCATTTGTCAATTCCCTTAATTGAGGTTAGTTTAAATACAAATTCTTGTCATTTTAAAACTCTACATCATGAAATCTAAACAATAGAATTCTCAACTAATAGAATCTAAATTCATGAAATTGTAATTCCCATCATTTTAAAATTTCTATGAAAGTTGAAATTACTATATCCAAACACAACATAAAGGAATTTGATTGGCACCGTGAGTATATCAGGAACCGTTAGACCGTCCATTAATACCAACAAGTCAATACTACACCATATATAGTAGGACAAGGACATTACAACCACAAAGCTAGAGGTTTATAGGTATAAACCCTGCAAGGAAGAGAAGCACACTGCAAAGCATAAAACTCATTTAGAATTTGGGGAGACTAGTTTCTACTCGAGGAGAAACTCAGCCACTTTTCTAGTCAGGTCCTGAGCTTTCGGAGTCTCAAACTTCAAAATATGAAACGCATGTTCTTCTCCGACCACTTCAACCAACTCTGCTTCACCTTTCCAACCACTTTTCTTCACTGCCTCATAGTAATGAACACCTCTATATCTCAGAGTATCCTTCTCAGAAACACTAACAAACAACTTTGAACACCCAAGTCCAGCCAAGCTTGGTGCTTCTGGACCAAACGGATTCATCATTGGATTATCAATCCCACCAGGCGCATTAGGGTACGAGAAGTTCCAAACATTACACCCCAAATCCTTCTCAGGCTCTTTGCAAGGGTCTGATTCCCCGAGTGGCTTGGAACCCCAAAAATAAGGGTGTGTGAGGGAGGTTCCCCTTATTTTTAGACCACCAGGCAAACCTTCTTTCCCAACTCTCATTGCCACATTATGAGCAATGTTGGCACCTGCACTATCACCACCAAGAAAAAACCTGTCCGGGTTGCCATGATTTGTCAACCAAGGCTCTTCACTGATACCATTATCAACGAAGTGTGAGGCAACCCATTGGAGGGCAGCCCAACAATCTTCATAGCCAGCAGGAAGAGGGTGCTCAGGAGCCATCCTGTACTCAACTGAAACAGCAACTACTTTGGCTTGGGAAACCAAGCTGTCAAGATACCTGTGGTGATCGAATGAGAATGCGGATTCGATCATAAAAGCTCCTCCATGGAAGTAAACCAAGATGGGGAGCTTCTGGTGTGGTTGATCAGCGTCAAGTTTTGGGAGGAAGACTCTGGCCGAGATCAACGGATTTTGCGAAATTGTGATATCTTTTGATGATACTCCTGATACTGGATCATTAAGCATTGGGGGCACATATGGAGTGCCCATGAGTCGTTCAACCGAGCCATCCTTGTAGACTCGGACAAATGGTATTAGCTCTTTTTCTACCTCCTTCTCTACCTTCTTGCCTTCCACCTTAAGAAAATCAACCAACTTTTTTATCAAATCCTGGGCTTTCTGAGTCTCAAATTTCAAAATATGAAATGCATGAGCCTCTCCTTCCACGTCCACCAGCTCTGCCTCTCCTTTCCACCCACTTTTCTTCACGGCATCGTAGTATCGAATGCCTCGAAACTTCAGCCCATCATGTTCCGAGACGCTCACAAACAACTTGGAACACCCTAGTCCTGCCAAGCATGGTGCTTCCGGAGCAAGAGGATTGATGAATGGATTATCAAGCCCTCCAGGTGCTGAAGGGTACCCAAAGTTCCAAAGCATGGCTGCCAAATCCTTCTCAGGCTCTTTGCAAGGGTCTTCCGCAATAGGCTTGGAACCCCAAAAATAGGGGTGAGTAAGAGAGAGCCCCAGTATCTTCAAACCACCAGGCAAGCCCTCTTTGCCAACTCTCATTGCCACATTATGAGCAATGTTAGCTCCTGCACTATCACCGCCAAGAAAGAAATACTCCGGGTTGCCGTGATTCGTCAACCAAGGCTCCTCACTGATGCCATTTTCAACGAAGTGTGAAGCCACCCATTCCAGTGCAGCCCAACAGTCTTCATAGCCTGCAGGAAGAGGGTGTTCAGGAGCCATCCTGTACTCCACAGAAACAGCAACAACTCTAGCTTGGGACACCAAGCCGTCAAGAAACCGGTGGTGATCGAAAGAGAAGGCGGATTCGATACAGAAACCTCCACCATGGCAGTAAACCAAGATGGGGAGTTTCTGTTGAGGCTGCTCATCATCGAGTTTAGGGAGGAAGATTCTGGCTGAGATCAAAGGGACTTTAGAAATGGTGACATCTTTGGATGAGACTCCAGATACAGGATCATTGAGCAATGGTGCTTTGTAAGGAGTACCCAGTAGTCTTTCAACTGAGCCATCTTTGTAAACACGGACAAATGGGATCACCTCTCTGTCTATCTCCTTGGCAAGGGAACCCATGGTCTCTCAGTGTTTATGAAACTTCAGAAGGTGATTTTATATAGTGTAATCTAATCCTATGATTCCTATCCACCTTTCTTCTTAGCACACTTGCCATTTTTGAGCAGCTACAAGTGTTTCAGCTTCGTTCTTAATTGGTGGAGGAAAGTTAGTTCTTCCCCAGATGTCAACTACCATCTGCAGATGGAAGACGACTAAACTGACACTAAAAACATTTGAACCCCTGGTTACACTTACACCAAAGAAATTGACAGTTTGATTTGGTGGACTGAAAGTTTGTTATACCCTACAATCGAGAAAAGGACACTAGTAGCCTACCTCAATTTTTGTCCTCTACCATATGAAAAATTGCTTTCCAATTTTAAATATGGCAGGTACATCCTAATTTCCTCTCATGTCTGATGTTGGTTGTTAGGGAAAGGAGAAAAGAATGTATATTATGTAATCAAGTAGGCACAAAGAAAGCCAGCCAATTTAGGAAACCTGAAACCTACTATCATTCGACATGCCTGGCTTTCTATTTGAATCTTTGCATATGAAGCTTGTAGCATAAATTAATGAAAAGATTTCAGAGGGAACAATGCCAGCGAACCAAGAATTGAGAGTGCTTTTGACAGATGTCTATTTAACATTTTTCAGATTCAAGCTTGAGAAACCAAGCAGTGCTTGATAAGTTCTTTTAATCAACCGTAACTGTTCATAATAACTGTATATCTTAGTGAATGATATTTCACTAAATAGCAAAAACTGGAAATACAGAGTAACGTTCGGGAAGGTCATATTCCAAGCAATGTCGGAATTGTATTAGGGATGAAACATTGTGTTTACAACAAGGACTCAGGGAACCAGAATGGATTATAAGACAAACTACAGTCAAAGAATTAGACACCTCTATAGAACTAAAACAGAAAAAAAAAAAGTCGAAACTTCCACTGGCTCAACAACAAGAACATCTATTACGGGTTTCTGTACATCGTACTTGGGGGTTAGAGCTGAAGAATAAAAGACAGCAAACTACAGCCGCAAGTTATGTGGGTTAGGCATAGTGAGTGCTTTAGTGAAGTAAGTTCTGATCTCTTTCAACATATCTTTGATCAGTTCGGAGTGCCTGCAATGTTCCAGCTTAGAGAATTCAGCAGGTGAAAAGGAAAACAAGACTCAGATGTTTTTTTGCCACACAAAACATGACTCGATCTACAACTCGGTGACAATTCATAAAAGGTCTTCAACCAATACCAAGAACAAAGAAGCCTGGCAAAGATAAAAGTTTATTTGCAGAGCATAAATGTAATTGTTTATTGACTTTATTCCTATGAAGTACCAAGAAAAGAAATGATAACATCACAAAGACCAGCAGCCAGCAGGTTTATCCTTTTTCCTTTTACTTTATTATAAAGTACACTCTTAGTTCCGGACACTATAAGCCCCTACATTTTTTTTTTTGCTTAAAGAAAGAAAATCTACAGCAGTTTCCCCAGGACAAATATCTTGTATCAGATAACAGAAAAGAAAACAAAAAAAAAGGTTTGGAGGGAGCACATACCCTGGTCTTGCACTCAATTTTTCGAATTGCTCCAAGACAAACAAAATACATGTTTGCCTTAATGACATTGCATGGAAGGCTTCTGAGAGTTCATACATGTTTGAAACATTCTCCAAAGATATGTCCTACATTAAGAAATAGAAAATTAATCCAAGCAGCCACTATTTATTTATTTTTTTTAATTTTTAATTTTTTTTTTTTTGTAGAGAGAGCGCTTACTTGTGCTATTGAATACTCACAAAGCCGCTTGAGTCCCTCCAAAAGATACTGATCTGCAGCTCTGAGGAGATCTTGAGCAATATCCAAAGTAATGTCTACTGATCCGGTGTATATAAATCTGAGCCAAGTCGAAAGCCTGAATTATAAAGCTCACCAAGCAGCTTTTCAGATACAAGCAAACAAGATATTCACACTTTACCTCATCATCAACTCAAAAACCTCCCATCTAATATTTGGTATCTCAATGTCCCTTGCATCCTTCTCCTGTATTTGTAAATTATGAACCATCAGCCATCAATATATATTTGTTGATAAATCATGATTCGGGATGAAATAAGGAGAATCAAGAAACCCCCACGCACTCACCCGGTAACCACCATCAAACATTGCGCGAAATGCATCTGAAGAAGCAAGCAGGCAAATTCTGTGCGCATAAAACCGTTTACCTGCAAATGGTCAGTGAAACAATCAAACTTGTGCTCATAAATACAATCAAACTAAATCATTGAATGGTTATCTATATAGATATAAAACAAGTAGAAAGAACTAAATGAAAAAAGTTTAGACCTTCAACTAAAAACGTAACATCGGACAGCGTAGGGTTGTTTACATACTGCTCCCCTAAATAGACCTGCATGAAGTTGTATTTATCATCAGAGAACACCCATGTTATACATGAACTAAAAGCCTAAGATGACGGCACCTTCAAAAACTGGCAAGCAATCACAGAATAGGCATATAGAATTTGATTTCTTTCATCAAACTGAATATGATTTTTGCAAAAAATACGTACGATTGGACGCGGATGTAAAATATAGGATTGGGATTGGATCGTTTATATTTTAATAATCATCATAGCGGACTGATAAGAGAAGGTCATGGTTAAGTAAAATAAGGAAATATTTTAAAATAACATGTTTTAAATTCATCAAATCTAATATAGTCAAATCACATGTGGATTCTATTGCATATAAAAATAGTACTTCTGCAGCAACACTGAACAGCTTACACTGATATTGGAGTCCATTTCCCTTGTTTCTGACCTAAAGGTCGACAAGAAAATACCAAAATAGACCATGTACAATATACCAAAACTTCTGCAGTTAAGATTACTGCATCAACAGCTTGCTTCCGGGCACATAAACATTCTACAAGCAAAGTAAAACTGAAAACAAAGATAAAGTCCTACCCAGTTTAACAGTATGAGTTCAGGCTCTAATTCAACAGATGAATCAGAATTATACCACAGTATTCTAAGTTTCAAAACTTATAGGCCTTCAACGGATTTGGCAAATCAACTAACATTAAAATGCCAAAAGATTTCACTGTAGTTACAAAGGAATAAAAATATTGTTTACCAATTAGACAAAATAAGCTACATAGACCCACTACCGCTTTCTATTTTGAAAGAAATACAGTCGGACCCAATTCAACTTGATTTTAAAAACAAGATATTTTTAATATTACAATGGGACGTGCAGTTTCAAAATTACAATGGGACCCAATCCATTCACATCTCCCCAACAAACAACTGTATTTATTTGCAATTAAGGTATGTACACAATCGTGAGCCATTGGTTGTTGTCATCCTTTTTTTTCAGAGAATATATCCTGGCTATAAACACGGAAAAGTATAAAAACAAACACGGAAAAAGAAGCAAATTACAACTGTAACTGATGACAAGATACGAATTTAATAAAAAATGATGCAAGCGTGAAAAAAAAAAAATTTGGTATTAAAAAGTAGCGCAACCTGTGGTGTTGGAGATGGAGGAGCTGCATCCACAGGAGAAAGAGTCATGGCTTTGTTGGCCAACTTGTACAGAGCCGTAGCACCATCAAGCTGTTGTTTGGGCTTAATAGAACCAAGAAGCCCAAGAAGCAATTCCAGACCTGTTTAATGATGTGGAAAAAGTTAGCCACCTCAATAAATAATATTTGAGGGACAAAAAGACACCAATTTTGTTGCAAAAGATCATGACAAAATACAACTTGAAATACAGAGTGACATGCCATTGTTATCAATGAAAATAGTTCTGAGATCCTCTGGGGAGCAAAGGTGAGCAAAAGCCAAAGCAACACATTTTGAGACATTCCTCTCTCCTACACGCATCAAGTATAACAAATGCGACAATACCTACATTAGAAAAATTCAGAAATTTTAATCCCACATGTTTTTCAACAAAAAAATTAGTGCCACAAAACGTATCAACACCTACAAAATCATTAAAGAAACTTAGTAATAAGCATGACAATACTCACTCGTCCATGAATCTTCTCCTCTAATCTTTTTAATGTCTTGGTCACACAATCCTTTGTAGCCTGGGAAGTCATTGGTAAATTGTTGTCCATTACGAGTTGTGAAACAGCAAATGAAAAGAGAGGGAGAAAATTTTAAGATCATCTACTTTAGATACCAAAATTATTAGGAATCTTAGTAGCAAGCATTACATTTTCTGAAACTAACAAAGAACTAAGCTTTGGGGAAAGAAAGAGAGATACCTGGAAAATGAATTCTCCATCCTGCAACTTTTGAACACCTCCATTTCTAATAAAATCGGACACATTATCCTAGAGGACAAAATGAACGGACAAAGCAACATCACATTAAAATGGTATTCAATGTCAACTTGTTGACCAAATCTAAAAAATTCCATGAGTTCATGCTAATCATTAATTATAATATACCTCATTATCTGCAAGGCCATAAAGGGTAAATGCAGCATTGTGTTGCAGAGACCCATTTTTAGAATCCAGAAGGTTCAACAATGGCTTTAAACCACCATTATGCACAATACCAGCTTGGTTGTGTGAGTCCTGAATGTATGATTTGAAGCAAATGAAAATAAACTCAGAAAAGCAGTATCTTCAACGATAATCATAATTGTAGGCATTGGACTGCACACTACCAGGAACCTAAAGAACCAGAAAAGGCATAACTAATTAAAAGAAGCTGAAATAAGTCCTACGTCATATTGATTCCCCAGACTATCTTTTCCAATATAGCCATGAACGGTGGTCTAATCAGAATATAGAACAGATCAATAAGTAATAGTAACCTGCGCCAACCTCCCCAACGCAAAAGCTGACATCTCCCTCAGTTGTACATCTGAGGATTGAAGCATCTCAATTAAAGGCCGGACAGCACCCCTCTGTACAATGTGAACCTACACACGACAATCACTAATGAATAAAGATAACGGAGAAATGGAAGGACTTGAAACACAGAATTATGCAATCATCACATGATTTCAAGAGGAAGGTAACTCCACCACAGGTAGATGCAAAATGAAAATGCTCTACCAGGTTACCAACAAGGGTGAACAAAAGCTTATGTTGATAGTTTTTCAACTAGTCAGTGATATTTTTTCCTCCTAAAACTTTAGCGTGTACACAAAAATCGGGATGAGTTGATCATTCATGTCATGGAAGGAGAGACAAAAAAACTGAACTACCTTGCAATCTGAATCAGTTGCAGCAAATTGTCCAAGTAGCAAAGCTGCCTCTCTTTGGCTCTCAAAGCAGCAGGAACTGTAATTCAAGTAGCAAAGCTTGAGAAACTTTTGGACACTATATGCAATGATGGGTGAAATTTAACAACAGTATAGCTAGTTCAAGTGAAGTGATGCTATTTGGGATGCACCTAAGCAATCCAATAACAGGTTGTAAAGCTCCAGCAAGAAGAACCTCTTTCTTTATGTTTGGAGAAGAGTGAACCAGATTTCCAATTACACCAACCTGCATTAATTTGAAAATCATGTAATACTCCAGCAACATGAAGAGCAAGAACCTAGTTTACAAGTGTTTTTGCTTAACAGCTCACTATATTGACTGTAGTCCCCTAAAGACCTTACCGCTTCGTAATGAATAGCAGCATCCTCAGATCGAAGCATTAGAATGAGGGTAGGAAGAGCATTGCATTCGACAATCTGCAAAGTCATAAATTTACGTTATTGGTTTAGTTTCAACCTATCTCTGATAATAGATATACCAAATTTTAGAAATAGATACGTTCACAAGGAATGTCCATTACCTGATTCTTGTTCTCGTCATTTTTAAATGCGAGGGTTCGTAGCGCTCCAGCTGCTGCTCTTTGCACCTTTGTATCGGCAAATTCAAGCAATTCAACTAGAGGTGGAATTCCACCTTCTATCCTGTATATGCAGTCCTCATGATCATTAGAATATTATGTTGTTGATCTCAAAATTACAATTGGCTACCAGAGAGCTAAACAAACCTGACACGGGTTTTAATGCTGCTGTTTTCATGAGCGAGATTGGTGATGGCATCAGCAGCTCTACGAATGACGCTATTCAAAGGTCGATTTACGTGACTATCTGTACGCCTCTTCAACAAATCAACTAGATGAGACAGTGCACCGTTGTCAACAATGAGTTGTTGATGCTCTGGCTGTTGACACATAAAACAGCAAGTTCAGCAATCACATGTAGAGTGGAGCAATGGTGAAGCTATATCTTATCAAAGAGTTCCTGTGGCACAAACAGCTGTGCAACGTCATACAAGTACGGTTACAAGGATAGGATGTCTACAACTAAGAATCAATAGCATCCGCACAAAATAATGGGGAATGAAGATATAAAACATAGTACAGGTCAATATGAGAATAGACATAGCGTGGAATAGCCACACCTAGTTTCTATAACATATTAGCAAGTACTAAACCACCAAGCGACCAAAAGAAGCTAATTACACTATACCTTACACATACCACAGTCAAATAAACAACTGTTAGTAAACATGCATGCTATTATGCCTTTACAGCCTCAGAGTAGCTGATTGATTCATTTGATACTCTTTGACTATGAACCTCTGACATAGTAAATTTATTAACTCCAATTAATATCCAAGTAATTGTTTGATGATACTCTCGGTGATCATGTGGTTCTAGAATGGGACTGTTAATCTATGTACAGTGCTCATAAAAGTTTCGATCTTTCCGAAAAGATTAGTATCCTAACTAACTTGCATGCTCAATTACACAAGCCACAGGTAATTTCACATGCTCAATCACATACGCTGCTTCTATATTTCTACAAAATGAAAAGGTTCAAGTATTAACTGATTGAAAATTTCAAAAATCACGAAACGTGAAGTGACCTTAACGGCGAGAAGGCCTAGCGCAAAAGCACTGCCCTTCTCAACCTCGTGTTCGCAATGCTTCGTAGAGCTCCGGTCGACCTCGCTGCGCGGCGGCGCTTGCAGATGCTTCACCAGAGCCGGAACCGCGCCGCCTTCAACGATCACGTTCACCACGTCCTCTGCCGACGAAAACACTCAAATCCGTTAAACTTAAAATTTCACAGAAACCGACGGAAAACGAGAAATCAGGACGAGATCGGAGATTTAGAGAGAGAGAGAGACTCACCGTTCTTGGCGAGCTCGGCGAGGACGTGAGTGGCGCGCTTGGCGGCGTGGCGATCAGCTTCGCTCCAGGAGAAGGAAGAGTCGAGAAGCTTGACCTGCTCGGCGACCTGAACGAGAATCGCTTTTCTGGCGTCGTCGCCGGAGTGAGCGGTGGTGATCTCTCCGATTTCCTCTTCCAGCTTCCGCTTCTGCCCCTTCCTCTCCGATTGGCTCTGATCTTGGCGCCGCGGAAGCTCCATCAACGAAATCGGAAGGCGCAGCTGAACCAAACAGATATCAAAATTTCTTTTTGGATATTTGAATAGAGGGTGAGAGAAGAGAGTGAGGGAGAGAGAGGAAAAGAGAGAGAAAAACAGGAGGGTAATTTCGGGATTTTAAATAAAGAGAGAAAAAAGTAAAAGGTTTTTCTCTCTTTTTCTTTTCCGATAAAACGGCGACATGATTTCCGGGCTCTGGTAGTAATGTAATTTTAAATTTTAATTATGGAATAATTATGGATTAACGTGCGCTCCCGCTAAAGAGAAAGTACAGAGAGGGACGTGATTTCTAACCTGCGCATGGTGTGAAGGGTAAGCTGGAAACAAGAAAGAGGATGGTGGGGCCCAGGGGAGTGTGGGGAAACGATGTGCTCGGTTGGGCTGCATGCTGTGGCTTTTGTGCTAGTATCATCGTGCGTGCATGTAAATTTAGGGACTATGAGAGTACTGTTCGAGTCGAGACTCGAGACTGACCCGAATGGAACGGCCCATTTTTTTTTTTTAGAAATGAATGATTCAAGCATACAAGCCCGATTACAAAGCATGTAGACGTAAGGTAAAAACATAACTAAAAACAAACAAAAAGCATGGTTTTTAATTCAATAAATCTGAAAGAATAAGAAGATACATACAACTCGTGATCGTTAATCTATAAACCAAATGTCCTATATCTAAATTAGAAATACCCTAATACTTACAAATCTACCACATCCACCACCAAAAAACCCGTGATTGGGTTAGGATCAGAGACCTCCGCCATTTTTAATCTGACACTCCTAGAAATATAGTGTTGGATATCATATAGTGCTCTTCTTGCGAGTTCTAACTCTACAACTCGTTGCGGTTCCACCACCGAAGCACATGCAATCACAATCCTCACTAGTTCAGAGCAAAAATAGTTGTCATCTTTCCTTATAATATCAAATCACGTGCAAGAATCGCTCGTCAACAAATTCATGACAAGAACCATAGCATACAAGACGTGTCATGTTCAAGGAAAAAAAAATATTCTTACAAGTTACAATAGTCTAAATAATCTGGAAACAGCTAAAGTCTCACGAATCATAGTCGTCAACCTGACCCGACCAACCAATACGACCGGCTCGTCCGTATCATCATGGTTGTGAATGACTCCGGAGACGACGAAACTCCGGCGCTGAATAATGATTATGGTCGATTTTCAAAAGCGTTCACATCCCCAGCAAATCAAAAATGGTCAAATACCACCGGAGAGGATAACCCACAATTTGGCTAAGTTCCACATTGGTCATTTCATTATCATAGAAGAAAATGACAGCTGCGGATTTGAGCCATTAGGTTATGGAATCCAATGATGATTAGGTGATAAAATGGAGGACGTGCCTGGACCAGCCAGAATTAAAGGTTTGGCTCCATTCTCCCCAGTAGTGCCACACTTCAACTCCTTTCCTTTGGGCTTACTCTAGCTAGACCTGCACTTATTTTGCCACGTCCATCCATGATCATTCTTCTCATGAAAACCAGAAGGGGCCGGGAAACTCTCTGATGACCCCTATCAGTTCTGAGTAACGAAAGTATATATTCGGTGAGATCTCGACAAACAAACGATCCTATCAATTTTAGTGTGTAAACAGGACAGAAAAGAAGTCTTCAACAGATCTATTTTTTGCAATTTCAAGATCACGTATGGAGAAATTCTTCTGTTTTATTCTTCTTCTTTTTCA
The DNA here is from genome assembly GCF_000184155.1 of Fragaria vesca subsp. vesca. NCBI lineage: Eukaryota > Viridiplantae > Streptophyta > Magnoliopsida > Rosales > Rosaceae > Fragaria > Fragaria vesca. The sequence continues at coordinate 12,304,880 of NC_020494.1, read as the reverse complement.
CGACTTGGTGGACTGCATCAGTTTAATATTTTGCACGTCGGCTTAATTAAAGAGGTAACCATAGCACATTAGTGTTCACTATAATGCTAATCAGAAACGTCCTCGCAATAATGAGTCAATGCCCCCAATCCATAGCCAAAGAAAATGTGCACAAAATTTTCTTTAAAGAAAGAAAAAATTATCTTCAATTGCGAGATAATATTTTTGATCTGAACAGCTCATTCACCTTCATGAATTGATAACGACTATAAACCGTTTCTCATGTTTAGATAATGGTCGTTTGGTGTGTCCATTCGTGTTGTTAGTTGTTGAAGCTTCGCTAGTTCTTCTGTTCCTGGATCTCCTATTTATGCCCTAAGCCTTCTAGTAGCAAAATACTAAGTCACAGAAACACCCCCTAATCTCCACAATGCTAGTAATTAAACCTCCGTCAAAACAAAACCGGCTAAGGAGACAAGACAACATCGCCGGGATAAATCTCCGTTCCACACTCTACACTCTCGAGCAACTTCAACGTTACACCATATATAGAAGAAATAATACATGAGCTATAAGCTTCTATACATGTTGACAGTGTGTGAGCAGTTGAAGAAGATGAATCGGTTAATAAGTGGAGCCCGCAGCCCACCCACCGGCGCTGACCCGGCCCTTATTTTCCCGCGTTTACCAAACCAATACCTTTCCTCTTCCCCAACTCCACCTTCTTCTATCTCCTTCTCTTTCCTATTCCTTCCTTCCCAAACCCACCTACCCCAAACCCACCCAATCACTCCTCCTCCCTCCACCATGCCCCTCCTCCTCCTCTTCCTCCTCCTCTCCCTCCTCCCCATCTCCCTCTCGCAACCTAAAGGTACGTAACTCCCCTCCTTTCTCTCCAACGCTATCATTATCTATATTATATAACTAATTATTTTCGATTACATATCACAGGTACTTTGATCAACTGCGGCGCCGAAGTCGAATCCGAAATCGACGGCCGCCAATGGCTCCCGGACTCCTCCTTCCTCTCCGGCGCCGGCACCTCCAAAACCCTCAACAATTCCGGCCTGGTCCCCATTCTCTCCACTCTCCGGTCTTTCCCGAACGTTCCGGGCCGGAAGTACTGCTACAATGTCCAGGTCTACCGCAACGCCAAGTACATGATCCGGACGACTTACTACTACGGCGGAATCAACGGCCAGACCTCGCCGCCGGTTTTCGACCAGATCATCGACGGCACGTTGTGGGCCGTCGTTAATACTACAGAGGACTACGTCAACGACATGTCTTCTTATTACGAGGGGGTGTTCCTCGCGCAGAGTAAGACCATGAGTGTTTGCGTCGGGGCGAATACGTATACGGATTCCGACCCGTTTATATCGGCCTTGGAGTTTGTGATTGTTGGAGACTCGTTGTATAACTCTACGGATTTCAAGGTCAATGGACTCAGCTTGGTTGCCAGGCACGGATTTGGGTACAATGGACCCATGATCAGGTATGTCTTTGACTCTTCAAAGCTTTAAATTTATATTGAAGAAGTCAAAGTTTTGTGATTTTAGAATCTGAACTTGGGTAAGTTTCAGATACCCTGATGATCAGTTTGATCGATTTTGGGAGCCATTTGGAGAAACTAAGCTTAATGACTCGAGCAATGCAAATGTGTCTGTTTCGGGTTTGTGGAACTTGCCTCCTTTGAAGATTTTCGAAAGTGAGCTGACGACTAACCAGTTACATGCGATTGTGTTGAGTTGGCCTCCGAAGCAGGTTCAGGATGCAAACTACTACATTGCACTGTACTTTGCGGATTCAAGGGATAGAGTTTTCGATGTAACGATAAATGGTGTGCTGTATTACAAGGATTTGAATGTGACAGAAGCGGGGCTTGTTGTCTATTCCACCAAGTGGCCTCTTGCTGGTAGTACAGATATTACTTTGACACCTTCTGCCGGGTCAGTACTTGGTCCTTCAATTAGTGCTGGCGAGGCTTTTCAGGTGTTGCCCCTCAGAGCTAGAACTCTTACTCGAGATGGTATGCTGCTATGCTTATACTTTGGTTTGATGTTGTTTGGTTGCATTTTGAGTTTTGAGCTAAGAATGTGTGGAGAAAAATCTTGATGGAAATGTAGGAAGGATTTATATGGGGGAAATATATGCAACCATTGAATGTCATTTTTACCTAGGCTTATTCTTATAGGAACTAGGAAGCATCAATTCACAGTTTTTAGCAAGTCATTCGAATAATTTTTATTCTTGATGGGAATTGCTTTTCTTCTCACAGTTATTGCTTTGCAAAAAGTAAAAGAGAGTCTTGAGAACCCTCCCCCTAACTGGAATGGTGATCCATGTCTTCCCCGTCAATACACGTGGACAGGCATTACCTGCTCTGGAGTTCGTGTGGTATCTTTGTGAGTTGAAACTTGTTATAATCTTTTTCATGCTTTATTTTGTATTGCTTCAACTACTTCCTTTTTCTTTCTATTTTCTTCAATTAGTTTTCTTAACATGACAAAAGCTTACTTCTATTTCTTCATGCTTCCAGAAATCTAACAAGTATGGGCCTTTCTGGTTCCTTATCACCAAATATTGCCAATATGACTGCATTGTCTGACATGTAGGTTTCTGAAAATCTGCTTCCTTTTTATATTAAGAATAAAGGACGTGTTTTCTAAATTATTGATGGTTGAATTATTTTGATAGCTGGCTTGGGAATAACAACTTGTCAGGACCTATTCCTGATCTCAGTCAATTGAAGATACTGGAAACACTGTAAGTTGTGCAACATTACTTCCCTTCGTACATTCTTGTTCTAATTTTTAGCTTGCAATGAAACATGATGGCCTAGGATCATTAGCAAATGAGCCACTCTGAACTGTAACGTGATATTGGGGACCTGTATAATGATGGATATTACTTGTGGTTTGGTAATAATCAGTAGTGTTTATTCTATCTTGCACACATCAATTGTCTCACTTGAATAAGCTGAATCTAAGTTTTTGCATGACCCTTGTGTAAAATTACTTTCCTCATCCAATGTTTGTTTCCTTTTCTTTCTTTAAGGCACTTGGAAGACAATCAATTCAGTGGAGCTATCCCCTCATCGCTTGGTAACATTGAGAGCTTGCGTGAACTGTAAGTAAATGTTGACGTCGGTTTCTTTTGCTGGTTTTGGTGTGGATAAGAGATAGTTCAATAGGATATTTGTTTGAACAAATGAGCGGAATATGATTTGATATATTATAATTTTGAGCTGCCAAAAGACCACTTGAAATTGCCATGTCTGTTAGATTTGAGGTAAAAACGATTTCTTTGAAATAGTTGAACCCTGTAGCTCATACCCTTATCCTTTTACTGGAAAATGGCTGTTACTAAAGCATATCAGAATCAGAACTACTGCGACTAAAATGTGTAGTAGTTAATAGATAAACATTGCGTTTATCTGTCTTCTTGGTGGGAAAAAAGGCTGCCAATAGAAATGTTTGATGGTCATTCAGTCTATACCTTGTCACTCGAGATTGTGGTTCACTAGGGTGGACGTATATATAGTACATGAGTTGTGCTGTGTATTGTTGGTTTCGGATCTATATACTTTAGATGACAATATATTTTTGTTTTCTATTTCATTTTTGTTTCTTCTAATTTGTCTATCAATGATCTGACTTGTGTTTTATATATCTTTTCAGCTTTTTACAAAACAATAATCTGACTGGTCAAGTTCCTAACAGCCTTACTGGAAAACCTGGATTGGATCTAAGGTAGTAGAAATACCCACTGGTCTCAAATTCAGAACTTTCTTGATGGCAGTTTAAACTGATCAGTTTGATTTGTGATTCAGGTTTTCTCCAGGAAATTCTTTGTCAGCACCCCCACCTTCTTGAACAGCTAGTATCTTGCCTGCATTTTTTCGGGGAACTTGAGCCAAACCTTCAACCATAATTATGCGTAAAGAGGTTGCAAAAGTTTAAGTTGGAAATTGACCCTTGTAAGCTCCTTAATCCTAGAGTCCAGTTCTCGCGCTTGCTGTTTAGTTTTATTTTTTTAGTTTTCATAGGAAGTGAGGTCTTAAATGAAATGTGAGACCTACAGTTTTATCATCGATTGTTCATGTACACAGAACACAGTCAGTGACTCACTTATATTCATTGATTTGTTGGCATAGGTGGTTGATGCTCTTAGTTTTCTATTAGTTTTCTTGTCCATATTAAATTTTGTTATACACAAATTTATTTTAAATGTACACTATGAATTCTTGTTTGTTATAATTCTTTTCTGTGACTTCATTCCTCGCGTAATTCGATATATAGTTGACATTTTACCTAATTGCTTGTTTTGGAAGTAGTCAATTTGCTGGAATAGCTCCATGCTCTGAACTGGTCAATTTACATAATGGTTATCTCATTGTCTTTTGCCTCTAGAAGATTAGAAATCTACAACCTCTATTCTGTGAAGTCTGTGAAGAATACCTCTTTTTTATATTAGGAGACTGTCATTGATAAATCTGGAAAGAAAAGAAACAAAAATTACAACAGTATAATTAGTTCCAGATATATAAATCCCCTATTACATTCACTCCATGTACTATTTTCACTTCCATTTTCAATGGAAAATCATACCAATATGGTCGGGCCTGTTTCTCAATAAATTCAAATTTCATCAATGCTACAGCCAAAGATCAGATTCCTCTTGCTTCTATTCTATGCCTCTCATCTTGGACAACTGTTTCACATCTGTCATCTGTGTACTGCATGTTAAATTTCACTGTCTAGTTTCCTATTAAGGAGAGCCAGTTTCCACAAAACGAGTTATGTGCTTTGTGTCTATACATGAAGTAAAAGGCTAAAAGATAAATAATCCAATTTCTTAATACTCTTCCACAACACTAGAAAGTAGAAAGTTAGCATTTACATTATGATTCTTCAGATTCACCAAATCAACAAACACTCTAAGCATGATACAGGAACTTTAAATAAGTAGAAGAAATGAGAAAATTAACAATGAACATATAGAACAAAATCCTGCAGATCAGCTCAAATTCTAATACCTCTCTTCCCCATCGCTCACCTATCTAGTCTACCTTTTCTGAGAGGAAACAAAGGTGGTAAGGCACTGTTCTTCATCTGTGTGCAAATCGGCACATTAACCATCGGCCTTATTCTTATGCTGGCTGATCTTGTTCTCTCTAGGCCTTTCTTTATCCTCTTCATGTACTTTTCTTTGTTTCCCATCGCCTCCTTCACTTGATCTGCTGCTGCGGCTACATCAGCAAACGAGTTTGAAGAAGATGATGAAGACGAGGATGAAGACGAGGGTGACAGAGTTGAAGCACGTTGCTTCTTCAACCTGAGCAACTCTTTCCATAAAACAGTGCACTTAGGTGGCCTTGGAGACGGGTCATCATCGACAAACCAGTTCCCTCTACTCTCCTCCTTGTTCACTACCTCTTCCTCCTCCTCGCATATTTCATCGTCTTTTGTTTTAAGGCGGATCTTGTTGAGCCTTTCGGCATGCTGCTTTTGCCAAAAGGGAAGGAGCTTTCCTTCAAAGAAAAGCTCATCTGCAGTTAACATGGTATGGCTACTCACATTGTTTGAGAGAAACTCAAAGTCTGCATTCCTTGCCTTCTGGTCACACTCCATTTTCTTGTCTTGAAGTTCACCATGAGCATTTGGGCTAATAGTGATGAAGTCGTTTTCGTCGAGGAAATCAGCTGAGAAAGAAATCCTGGGACTTGAAGATGGCTCGATGCTAGAGGTTGTCTGAACAACTTCCAGAGATACCATTTTGGTTTGTTTCTGAAATCCAGGGAATGTGGTAATAATGAGGACTGGGGGGTGTTAGCTACTGAACTGTGGCTTCTGAGAAAATGCATGAGGTATGATATATATAAAGGGAAGCAAATGATTTACTGTATCAGTAATTATTAGTCTGTCCATTTTCGTTATAGCCAGTAACCGTTTGGACGGGGAGATTATAAAAACCTGTTGGTCTGGTGTAGGTGAAACACTAGAGCTCAGTTGCTGTTTAGAATATAGAAGCAGCACATGCAGACCTTGGAAACTTAAAGACAAATTCTTTTTTACCATACTTCTTTCAAGTAAACTAGTTGGATTCATAGGTAAATTTAATACTATGTACAGGTATACCAGTTTGATTTACCATCGAAAACTTATCTACAACTACTAGAAATCTTGTCTACTGTTGTATGAAGCTGATCTGCTGCAGTAAACTTGAACTGCAGTATGAATTACCTCGAGTAAATCAGTTCAATTTACAAGCAAATTGGCTCTTTGTATAGATAAACTAGTTTGCATTGATTTACTATAGGAAATTGGTCTACATCTAAAGAGAGCTTGTATACAACTAAGACCTACTAGACTTTTCCTACAATTTTTTACCATAATTCTGCATGCAGCTCTGAATGATTTGGTTCTTGTTCTTCCCAATTGTGATGAAGAAAAGGCTTACTTATTCAAATTGATCATGATCTATTAAGCTATGCATGCTACTCCAGAATGTACTGCTTTGACAGGGATCTTTTGCTTTTCACAGAAAGAAAGTTGGGTGGAGCAAATAATTTAGATTAGGGGTATCTTATATACCTAGCTAGCTTAGTGGCATTTGAGTTTATGCAAATAATTTTGGATTAGTCAAAGAGAGATGAGCTTTGCTAGTTTGACTCCCCAGCTTACAAGGGCTCTAACATGGAAAGGGTCCCAAACAGAGACATGTGGTCACATGAGAAGTTATTTTCTGCCATGTGAGATCTGAATCCATAGATGTGTTTGCTCATGATTCATGACCACCATGCCCTTCTGATGTGCTTGGCTGGTTCTGGTATTTCTTGTGAATTTTCCCATCTGGGGATGGTTTTCTGGTCAATCTTGGAAGGTCTTGCAGTGGTAGATATCATGTTCATAGCTTCAAAAGCTTCCAATAAGATTTGGGCAGTTGTAATAAAATCAAAGACAGCTAATGAACATTGGGGGTTAAATTAATCTTTGGTTAATATTATTGAATATAATGTAGGTATTCGCTGTGATTATTAATCTTATAAAAGCACATAGCTCCCTAGCATTCTCAGTGGTCCTCCTCTCTTCTCCTCCCTCTTCTATAATTTTCTGGGTTGGTTTGTCTTTGTTCTAGGCTCAAGGGGGACAATAATGTGTTAAAGTTCTTGCTAATCTAATAAACAACTAAAAGATCATGTGGTACTTATTACTTAAATTATGCTGTTGCATGCAGTGTGATGGATTAATGCACTTGAATTAGATGAGTAATGCTAACTACTATCTTCATTCTATTCGTTTTTTTTGTCTCTGTTTTGTTTTCCACATTTGATGTTTGTGTCCCGATCGAAATTGAATGATTCTGGATCAGTACTCTCTGAAAATTATGTATTAGTAGTCTTATTGCTGTTGAACTTATATATCTACTATATCTACTGAATCAAAGTTTGAAGAGTACAGGTTTCGAGTTTGTTAGGTTTTTGTTCAAATGATGTTGAAAATAGTTCGATCTTGAAATTACATTCAAGAATGCGAAAGAGAATGAGAAACGAAAAAAAAATATATAGGTATTAGCATTTCTCTTATTTTAGTAGACCTTAGGTTTGCGCATAATACCTACTCATCACACATTTCTCATTTGACGCAAAAATTATGAAGAAATGTGTGTTGACGTCGTCAATAAAGAATTGACTAATCATTTTAAATTATAACTAATATATACAACAACTAATTAGTGAGTTGAACATAAAAAATTTCGTTTAAAAAGTGAGCACTAATGCTACCAGACCAAACGATATTCATGAGGCAAACTCATTAAATTCATAACTAGAAATATTGCAACTACAAACCTATCAATAGAATGTTGAAAGATAACTAGGTGAATCTCATACTTAAGGCGTATTGGTAGGGTGTCATTGAAAATAGAAGTGAATCATGAACCGACGAGTAAAGTGTTTCCCCATAACTATGGTTATGAAGATCATAAATGATACGCTCCTTGGACATGGACTAGAGCAAAGTAGGAGCTTGTGGAATTGCAGAAGAAGCTAGCTACCTCACTACTCTTCTGACAGTAAAGGATTAAGAGAGACATCATAGTACCTTCTTATCAATTGTGAAGAGGACCACAAAGTTTTGGGTGTTCTAGGGCAATGAGGGATTCAATGTGCACAGAAAAAAATGAAAAATTGAAAAGGGATCTCCAAATGCTAAGCAATGTGGCTGGCTAAAAGAGAGGGGGACCAAAGACAAATGCAATCCTATTAAATCTAAGAGGGGTTTACTCTGGTTTCATGTAAATCGCAGCTGTAAACATGGATAAACCATTTAAAATTGCTTCAGATTCAGAACCATGTTGTGTAATGTATATGTTATATTGTGTGTTTGAGAGAAAGACAACCAGAGCATTGACTATGTAATGGTTTAGTTGATTGGGAGATTTGGATTTCTCAGGCTCATGCAGGCAGCATATATAAACAGGTGGATTGAAAACTCAATCACCTGGATAGTGATAACTTGAGCATTCAGGACAAAACAAAACCAGATTGTAACCGAAAGAGGACAAAAACCAGACTGTAACCAATAACAGATGGGTTAGTAAAGCAGTAATTGGGTTTGCTATTACCCTTTTTTCTTTTTTCTTTTTCTTTTTTCTCTCATTTGATAATTAACTAGCAATCTGGGAAGAATAAGACTCAGAAGTTAGTAAAATCGTATGTATCTTACAAAAATAAATGCTTTTAATCACTAGAATCGATCATAAACTTGTTCCAACTTGCTATTTAATAGTTACTATAATAAAGGGTAAACAGATAAAATGTTGACGTTGGAAAGAACTAAAACAAGGTGGACTTCATTGTGAGTCTAGCAAATTATTTGGTGGCAAAGCCTACCTTGCCCATTCTATTAACACATGTCTCTTTAAATAGTTTAATTTTATTCTTGATAATAAAATGGACATATGTCAATACACTAAGATGGTGGGCATTTTAATGAGCAAATAAAGATGGTCGGCAAATTTGTATCGAGGTGGTGATAACACTTTGGAAAATTTCTCTCAAACAGAAAAATGACCTTGATCATTTATAATCGTGATTATAGTGTGTGATATTTGTGAATGTATACATGCTACTGGATTGTAACATTCGTCATTACAGAATAACACTCATGGGACGATCAGATTATACAGTACATGATTGTAGCCTTGTAGGTGATCAGTCCTGGATTAAATCCATCGAGCTACGTATATACTGTATGTAGAATTGTAGATGAGCAGTGAGCATTATCATTGGGCCGTGATTATAGGATTACCTTGAGGAGGGCTTAATTAATTAAGTAAAGCTCTGCAAACTAGTCTGCCTATATTTCTGCTGCTATGTCTGTAATTAACTACTAAACATCTCTTAATGATCATTCTAGCTAATTAACCTTTATCAGTCAAAATAAACTCTAAGCAAGCTATACAGAAAATATATATGCTTCATACTGACGTTTCTTCAATGTATGAATAGTTTAAAGGTTGCTTTACTTCCAAGAATTATTAAAAAAAAAAAAATATATATATATAGGAGGATCTCTTTACTTTAAGAATTTGAGGATTTCTACTATTTTACATTAGTATATGACTTCTTTTAACGATCTCAACCGTTGATCATCTAGATTCATATGCAAGAAACATGTCTATAAAATTTCAACTAATTTCATAATCATTTGATCATTCAAATTGATCGAGGTAAGTTGAATATGTGATCTTCTCTTGATTGAGGTGGCCAAAGAAAATAGATGAGTTTGTGTTATTTTTGTAGGTAATTAAGTCGGATCCTCTATATATACAGACCTCTGTGGAAAATTTTCATTTTTAACACTATAATTCTTCAGTTGCTCTTTTGTCACCAAATTCACGGTGATCTCAATTTTGTACAGTTAAGAGGAACACAAACTCGATCAATAATATTCTAGCACTCCTTTTTTTTGTGATGAAGTTGGTCGTCAGCTCGAGAAATCATCACAACTATAGAGCTTGGTTATCCAAGAAATTGTTTTTTTTTTTCGTCTTCGTTAATTTTGAGCCTTACGTAATTGATGTCACTTCTAATTCTTGTTTAGCAATGTCAGCAAGGACTCACAGAAGGAGAACACCAAGTAATCAGTGAGAACAAAACTTGTTTTTAGGCAATGAAAATTGCAGTACATACAGGACGTCATATGACTTTTGTTAGGATCGATCTAGTTTTAAAATTTCTTAGAGTTTCATAATGTACCATGAGAAGGAAATTGATTTTGTTGCTCCCAATTCCCAACTTTTTGAAAATGATTTTTGAGTGTTTTTTTTATCAATAATATTTAGTCGAAATTATTTCATGAACTTCCTTTTCTCCCACCAGGAAATGGTTTTAACTTTTAAAGATATATCTTCAACAGCATATCTATAAGTGCAACTACGTACTACTCGCATTATTAGAGCGAAGAAGTGATCGAGTTATACGACTGTACGAGTAACATGCAAATACATTGATGAACATATGTAGCTTTACACTATATATGACAACAAAGAGACTGTACAATAGTTAAAGTATCATATCATTGAAACTAATAAAACAATTGAACTGAAGTGTACCTTACTATATATACTCTATCTTTATAAATGAACAAAAAAGGATTAGAAGGGCTGTGTGTGTAGAGTAATACTAGGTGAAAAGTGAACTACCTTTTGGTGAACCATCTTAGATCTCACCTTATGTGGCAGCTGATCATCAAAACATAATTTATTAATTTTGTCTTCTTTTTTTTTGATATATTGTCTTTTTTTTTTAGTTTCTTGATCTTATCCTCTATACCCTATCTTTTTCTTTTCTGATCTTGTTTGCACGACATCTAAAGATGTTTATTCTCCTCTCCTCTCATCTCCGGTCTCTCAGCCTTCTATTACCTCGTCTTCAATCGATCAACACCTTCTCAATATGATTTCAGTTTCCTTGCAAGTATCGTTGACAAATACTATGGCCACTCAATATTATCAAAAAGTTGGAATGATCTCACGCTTTCAAAGGACTCCAAAAGGATTATTAGAAGCCTTATACTTACAGTACTCTAATTCTGCAAGTGATCGTTGGCTGGAAGTTCAAATGGCATAGAATATAGGGTTGCTAAATAAGCCATGTTAAATGAAGGATTAAATTCAGTTTGCCCCCTCGTATTTTAGGTCAATAATCAGTTTGGTCTCATTTTTTTTTTTTAATAACGTTGGTCCTTGAAGTTCTATTTCACATCAGTTTAGTCCAATTTTTGAATTGCCCTCCATACCATGACGTCATGCGCTGAGTTGTCCGCGACACAAGGACCCAGTTTTTGAATTAAAAAGGCAAAATAGTCATTTTATCATATACCAAAATGAAAAGAACAACATACAGTTCATCATCAATCCTTCAACTCCCTCCGTTTTTGGAATTTAAGCAACATAATAACTTAACTTTGTTCCAATGCTATTGCCAAGCTCAACCAAACCTAGAAAATCCCAACTCCTCCATTTTTAATTAAACCACCCTACACAATAATTGAACACTACCAAAATCCCAGAACTCCAACTTCTTCAATCTCACCCCAAAATCAAAACTGACTATCTCATACAAATTTAGTATACTAACAAAGCCGGAAATCAATTCCTTCAACCCCCACCGCCGCCGTGAACAACGTCACTCATGGCGGTCCTCCTCTGCCTAAAACCCAAATTCTCTCAAACATCACCAAACTCAATTCCAATTATATACAGAGGTAGAGCTCAAAGAGAAGATCAAGGTTCATACCTCAATTGCCTTCGACGGTGGCCGGAAAACACATAAACTCGCCGGAAAACTGCTTGAGCTTCAATTAATCAATTCTCAGTCATGGAGGCTTCTCTGAAGAAATCGAGACCATATACAGAACGGGGATGGCGAGACTAAGCTATCCACACCATTCACGCTCACCGCCGTGACCGGAATCGGAAACCCGATCGGAGAGGCAGTCACCTTCTCTCCTCTGATTCTCTTTCAGCAGCGCTCCTCCATGAAATTTGACACAACAGAGACGTCGGGGATGGCGAGAAGAAGCCCTGGCCACTGATGGGACGCCGAGAGACGGCCGGACGACGGAAGGGAGCGCTGAGCTCCGTCGCAGCTCGAGACAGGGTCTGGGACTCCGACCTCTATATACTCCAATCCAACGGAGAGTGGAGAGTTCGTTATATTGATGAGGGAAATATATGATAAAATGACTATTTTGCTCTTTTAAGTCAGAAACTGGGCCCTTGTGTCGCGGACAACTCAGCGCATGACGTCATGGTAAGGAGGGCAATTCAAAAATTGGACTAAACTGATGTGAAATAGAACTTCAAGGACCAACGTTATTAAAAAAAAAAGATATGGGACCAAACTGATTATTGACCTAAAGTACGAGGGAGCAAACTGAATTTAATCCTTAAATGAATTAGCATGAAAGCAAAAACGCAATGTGAAGGTATAAGGATAGTTGGCAATCCTTTTATCTTACAAAACACCTTAAGATGATGTTATCTGATCAAGAACAAGTGGCACTAATATCCCTTATGGTTTCAGGTAAAACATGCATCAGCATACCACTGTTTTTCACAGAGGTTAGCAGCTTCGCTTGCTATCCTAGTACTGAGTCTTCTGCTGTCCTGAGTTTCAAAGTCTGTTATATTAGTTTAATAAGTCTTTCAAATTCAAATGGACAACTGCGTTTGTGGGAAGTGCTTTGGCGCTCAAACCAGTCTAAGGGTTGAGATCTTTTGTTATGCCAACCCGTGACTAAATCGTTTGATGCTCAAGGCTCCAGCTTGGATTTTATGATACATTATCCAATACAAAACTGGTCCCTGTGTGATTCAAAGACCAGTTGCTATCGGCTGTGTCAAGGTCCACTGATGGACTGAGTAAGAGGGTTTCAATCCTCTTTGCTCTCTGTTTTGAATCGTTCATGTTTTAGGAAAGGTGTCTTTGTCTTATTGAGGTTGCTTGTGTCAACTCTCCATTTGGTTACATCACTTTCAGTATGGGGAACCAAACACTTATGTCCAAACCTTTCTGAAACATGTTGAGGTCAGCTTGCATCATCTTTGATGCCTTGTCTGCCTATATATATCTATAGCTTTGGCTTTGCTCAATGGTTGTTGAAAACTGCCTTATTGCGTTTTCTTTGTTG
>NC_020494.1:12289866-12291679 GCF_000184155.1 Fragaria vesca subsp. vesca | reverse complement strand
ATATATATATATATATATATATATACAGGGCCCTTCCAATGAGGGATCCCTTTTTTTGACATATATGAGGGATGGGGGATTACGCCAACTTTTTTATCACAAAATCACATCTCCACCGTTCAATATGTAGTTATATATGAGTAGATCACTTCTGCAAATTTTCAGAAATTTTGGTGATCGTTAAGGCATTCAAAACTACGATTTTTAATTATAAGCATGAACGGTTCAGGTCTGGCAGATTTGGTTCGTTCATTGATTCAATCTTGTTCGACATCTTAACGATCACCAAATTGGCTGAAAATTTGCAGAATTGATCTATATATAAGGACGAACAAACTGAACGGTAGAGATTCAAAAATATAATCGAAAAGTTGGTGTAATCTCCCATCCCTCATATATGTCAAAAAAAGGGATCCCTCATTGGAAGGGCCCTGTATATATATATATCTATATCTTATCCAGTGTGAAGCTTCGCTTTGAAATTAACTTGTGAAGTTTTTTATTTGACTCACTTTTCATACATATTTCCACATCTCCACCATTCAGTTAATAGAACCCAATGCATAAATCACTTTTGCAAAGTTTCATCAAATTTGATGATCGTTTGGGTTTTCATAATCGTTATTTACACAAACAGTCCTAGTTAGACAGATGTATGGTCGGTTCATTGATTTAATCTAATTCGGTATCTTAACAATCATCAGGTTGGATGAAATTTTGCAGCAATGATCTATTCATTAGTATAAAAAAACTGAACGATAGATATGTGAAAATATGACCGAAAAGTGAGTCAAATAAGGAACTTTACACGTTAATTTCAAAGCGAAACTTCACACTGGATAGGATCTATATATATATATATACAGTTTGGATCAGGAGCGGACGTCCGCACAACCCTTAAGTTGTGCGGACGTCCCTCCGTTCTCCACCGTCCGGCGCCAACGACAACGCTCCTCCACCCGAGCGGACACCAGAGACATCCCTGATCACTTTCTCTTGCCGGCGAGATCGATTTGAAGGTCTGGGCAGTAACCTCCACCCAAAACTTTAGACAGACAAGATCGATCTCGGCTACAAATTGGTATTCGGCAGACTCGCCAGCAAGAGAAAGTGATCGGGACACCTCTGGTGTCCGCTCGGGTGGAGGAGCGCAGTCATCGGCACCGGACGGTGGAGAACGAAGGGACGTCCGCCTCTGAATGTCGTTCTATATATATATATATTATCAAGTTCAAATATCCTTATTTATTCAAAATAGTACGGATTTTCTTAATTGACCCACTTTTAGATCATATTTTCTCGTCTTAACCGTTCATATTGTAGGTATATATGAGTATATCATCTCAACAAATTTTCAGCCAAATTTATAATCGTTAAGGCACTCAAAGATATGATTTAAAACTGAAAACACGAACTGTTCAAGTTGAACAGTTTCAATTCCTTCATTGATTTAATTCATTTTCGATACCTTAACGATCTCTAAATTAACTGAAAATTTGTAGATATGATCTACTCATATATACCTATAATGTAAACGGTTAAAATGAGAAAATATGATCGAAAAGTGGGTCAAATTAAGAAAATCTGTACCTTTTGAATAAATAAGGATGTTTGTATCTGAAAAGGCTTGTACATATATATACAATCAAAGCCACATATTTCCTAGTTACTTAACCACATATGAATGCTAACAAAAAATTAGCCAAAATGAAAAACGTTTAACCATTTGATTAACACAATATTCGTTTTAATTTTATCTAACGGCCTACAATTGTTTACGTCAATTTGAAAGACCAAATGATTATGAAATTAA
>NC_020494.1:12288587-12289846 GCF_000184155.1 Fragaria vesca subsp. vesca | reverse complement strand
CCCAAGAAGCGTTCAAGGTTGAATTTGCTAGTGGTTAGCTGAATTCATGAACAAGGCTTCTAAAAGTGTTCCATGTTGTAAGAACTTAGAAACAAGAGAGGGAATAGGTCTAGACTAGTTCGGGACTAGGAAGGATAGCACTGTGGTAGTGTATCACTAGAACTATTATTCTTGTAAGAAGTTACTTCAACTTAGTGGAAAGTTTTGTCTCTCAAGAGTTAGAGACACGCAGTTTTTCTCCCTGCATTCAGGGTTTCTGCGAGTAAAAAAAAACATCCTTGTGTTGATTCTTTATTTGCTGCAATTTACTTTCTGCAAACTCGTATCTTGTGAATCTTGGATAGCACAAGTCATTGCTATCCTCGGATACAGAAGTCAACAAAAATTCAAAAAAAATAGGCATATTCACCCCCCTCTAGGACCTTTACAATGTATGTAGAGCCCAGAAATTGAATTGGTTGCAGCAATTTCAATGATTCAATTTCACTTCCCCCAAACCCTAATTATAAACATGCTATTTGTTTTTCATTCTCATGAAAAAAAAAATAACTACAATTAGAATTGCAGAATCTTTAATTTGTTAGGAAACCGTAATCAGGTTGAAAAGAAGTTTAATGGAAGAGGAGGCCGGTGAGAGCTGCGTTTGAGAGGTAGAAGAAGAAGCGAGAAGGATGAAAACGGCATGGATAACATCAAAGAGCTAAAATAAAAAAAGGATTAAAAAGATACAATCAACAAAGAAAAAAAAATCGTAATTAAGAAAAAGAATGAAAAAAAATTGATAAGTTGATTATGTGGCAATGCCTCGTCAGTTCCCACCTAATGTGGGCTCTAAGGTGGTTCACCTAGCATTACTCATATATATATAATATACATGGCCCTTCCAATGAGGGATCCATTTTTTTGTTTATTTTTAGGAATAGCAACTCACCATTATATCTATTTTTTAATTATCTTGGATGGCTGAGATTAAATAATAAATTCAACACTCTCTGAAAAACCTGAACCGTTTAACTTTATTAAAAATAAATCAAAGTTTTAGACGACTTAACGATCACCAAATTTTCTAAAAACTTGTGGAAGTGATCTACTCATATAGACCTACAAATTGAAAGATTGAGATATGATTTTGTGATCGGGAAGTTCGTCAAATACCCTATCCCTAAAAATGAACAAAAAAATGGACCCCTCATTGGAAGGGCTATATAAATATATATATATATATATATATATATATATATATATATACTACTACCTAC
>NC_020494.1:12276908-12288150 GCF_000184155.1 Fragaria vesca subsp. vesca | reverse complement strand
TATATATATATATATATCAAGCCAGTTCAGAGGCGGATGTCCGCACAGGTCTTAAAGAGCGGACGTCCCTCTGATGAGCATATTCGACTGGGTGAGATCCAACAGGGTGCTCTTGACGTTGTTAAGACCATAACTAGGCTTTATCATTCTAGATTCCTCCGATTTCGTGTTCAATGTTCTTGGATGCTTCCATTTTCTTCGCCTTCGTTCTTTGGAGCTAAAGCTGTATCGATCTATCTACTAATCATCTGAGGCGGGTCATGTTTTCGACCCGGGTCGTAATCACTTATAACCCGCTCGTAACATCTGAAAATTACCCATTTCTTATTCTTTTAATCTTGACCGTTGAATATCATTTAAGGAGATCTAACGGCTGACGTCATACATCCGTAGATTTTCAAAGAAACGGACGTTCGTAGCTGAGAAACCCTGTATATATTTGTGTATATGTATATATATATATATATATATATACATTTTCTATCCAAAGCGAAGCTTGACTTTGAAATTAACGTGTGAAGTTCCTTATTTGACTCACTTTTCAGTCATATTTCCACATCTCCATCGTTCAGTTTATTAACACTAATGTTTGAATCGTTAAGGTACCGAATTAGATTAAATCAATGAATAATATATCTGTATGTGTAAATAACAATTACGAAAACCCAAACGATCATCAAATTCAATGAATCTACGTATTAGGTTCTACAAACTGAACGGTGGAGATGTAGAAATATGACCGAAATTGAGTCAAATAATATACTTCACACTTTAAATCCAAAGCGAACCTTCACTCCAAATATATATCAAATCAAATTAACTATCAATGAGAGGTACACTTAACTCTAATTGGCAAATTAAATCTTCCATCCGTGATGTTAAACATTTAGGTGGCATTTGGTAACGTTTTCATGCTTGTATTTTCATTTTTGAAAAATGAAAATAAGACGAAAATGTGTTCGGTGAGACATTTCTAAAAACGTTGAAAATGAATAATGAAAATATTTTCAACTTTTACAAAAAATAATTGAAAACATATATTTGACGTTTTCATTATTTCATTTTCCTAGTTTAGAAAATAAGAAAATTACTTTTCACAATTAATTACCGAATACATTTTAAAAGTAGAAAATAACAATCTCATTTTCTCATTTTTATTTTTAAAAATCAATTTTGAAAATCGTTTTCAAAAACGTTACTGGACACAAGCGTGACCCATAGATCATTCGTGTACCAATATTGTTCCAACTTAACCACCTTTAAGGTGTTGGATTTTAATCACAAGATTTTAATCACAAAATACCTCGGTATAATTGGGAATTATCCACCCACTTATAAGTTATATTTTACTTGTCACTTATCTAATGTGAGATCTCTCCTCTCCAACACGCCCTCTCACATGCAACCTCACTCAAGGTCTGCATGTGAAACAGATTAACAAACTGAACCCTGACCCCATGACAACTAAAAGAACCAAACTCGGACTCCTGACAACCAAAAGAACCAAACTTGAAAGAACCAAACTAGGGTCATGACTCTTAAAAAAACCACCCGGGCAGATTGAAGACGCAACTGGAGAGGGAGCCGCTCTGATACCATGTTAAATAACGACAAGCATGGCTCGTGACTCATCCGTGTACCGATATTGTCTCAACTTAACCACATTTAAGGTGTTGGATTTTAATTACAAAAGACCTCGGTACAATTGGAAATGATTCACCCACTTATAAGTAAACGTGATGAAAAAAATGACATTTATTAGTCGGAGAAGAGATATCTCACATCAGAAAAGTGATAAATATAATTACTGTACATGCTAGTAACAACTGTAACATCTTGATGCAAGCATTCTGTATCTTTTATCCACTTGTATTGAATTTCATTTTACCCTACAAGAGTGCTGGTTGTACGTGCTGGGATCAAGTTTTGTACCTCTCATAACCTAATTAAGTTACGATTTTCTTGTTTAATTCGCTGTTTCTAAAGTAGATGAAAAAGAAGATCTTATATGATTGATAGATTTGATGAAGTGAAATGAAATGGGAATTAAAAGGACACATATATGATTGTAGTGTAGGCTTTGCATGTGACTCGCCTCTGCGGCTCTGCATCAATGTGGAAAGTGGAAACCCCTTTCATTTTGGTGAAGTAGCTAGGAAGATCCGACATGTTGACGTTAACCTCAACCTGATCGAGGCTCCCGGCCCCTTCACCACCTGCCATTTCTGCTGAGCCCTCGAAGAAACCACACAATGTGCAACAATGATCACTGCACATCTGTTTCTAACTTTTCTAATTATTAAACTTCTTCTGTTTAATATATTCTAATCATAGACTTTTTCGGATAATATGAGATTCTATATAACCGAAAAAGCTTATGATTTAGAATCTCCGATAATCGATATATTTTGATATTAATGGTCGTTGATAATCAAGGGAGTGTGTGTGATTTTCAGATCAGATTGTTGAAGGAGATGGAGTTTCAGATTGGTTACTCTGGATTGAGGCGTGATGGATATTTCCCTTCCTGTCAATGACCCTATGCTTTTGGAGGAGCAGGATATTAGGAAAGTAATCTCTTGTATCTTATTGTATCTTGGTTATCTTGTTGTTTAGGAAAGTATCAATTGTATTATGGTTGTACTACGTGATTGTTGTTGTTTCCTTGTAGGTAAGGAAACCCTCATGTATATGTATTCTGTCGATTATCAATGAATTCTATTCTAGCCAAACTATCTCTCTTTTATGGTATCAGAGCAGGAATCAATCTGATCCTGTCTCTTTGTTTTGCACTATATTTCTCGTGCAATCATCATCTTGTTATCATTCAACATGAGCAACAATATTATCCTTCGAAAAGGCAATCAGCCTAACATCTTCTTGAATTCCAAGAATCAGCTTGGTATCGTCAATGGCACCATCAGGTTCTATTCTTCAAATCCCAAGAATAATCTTGGCATGTCTAAAGTATCATCTCAGCGCTGGATTCTCGATAGTGGCGCAACAGATCATATCATCTCATCATCAAGTATGCTAACTCATAGCAAGAAGAATCATTCCTTGCCTCCTGTATTGCTGCCGAGTGGAGAGAAAGCTTAAATAGCTTCTACGGGATCAGTACTGTTAAATTCACATTATTATCTTGATAATGTGTTATATATTCCAAATTTCAAAGTTGATCTTCTGTCTATTAGTCGGCTCACAAGGGGATTGAATTGTTCAGTGACTTTTTCTCCATATTGGTGTATTTTGCAGGATCTGGTTTCGAGGAAGACGATTGGTTTGGGTAAGGAACGCAACGGTCTCTACTATTTAGTGGCGTTAATGACGGGGAAAACCAAGCCTAAACCACATCAGTCATCTACCATTCAACCTTCTTGCCATCTCACAACATCCACTTCCAATCTGTGGCATCGTCTTCTGGGTCACGTTTCATCTCGTCCTCTAGATTATATCGCTAAGCACTTTTTGGATATTTCTATTCCTTCTGATTCTAATCATGCTTGCGATATTTGTCCTTTAGCAAAACAAAGTCGTCTCTCTTTTGGTACCAGTTCTATCTCATCTGTTAACCCTTTTGATCTCATTCATTGTGACATTTGGGGTCCCTATAAACATCCTTCTCTTTTTGGTGCACGCTATTTTCTTACAATTGTGGATGATTATTCTCGGTTTACTTGGGTTTTTTTTATGCAACATAAATGGGAAACTCAGTCTTTGATTAAACAATCTTTTGCCTTTGCATCTACTCAATTTTCATCTCAAATAAAAACCTTTCGCAGTGATAATGGGGCTGAGTTCCTTTCTCTTCGAAATCTTTTCAAAGACAATGGAGTTCTTTTCCAACATTCTTGCGTTTATACGCCCCAACAAAATGGGGTAGTAGAACGCAAACATCGTCATATCCTCCAAGTTGCACGCGCTTTTAAATTTCAAGCTAATCTTCCTCCAAAATTTTGGGGAGAATGTGTTCTTACAGCTGTTCATGTTATTAATCGTTTACCCACTCCACTTCTCTCTTTCCAAACACCTTTTGAGCGCCTTTATTCCCGACCTCCACCTTTTCATCACCTTCGTGTTTTTGGTTGTTTGGCTTATGCTACAAATGTCAAGGTCACGCATAAGTTTGACACGAGAGCAGTCATGTGCATCTTCATCGGGTATCCTGTTGGTCAGAAAGCCTATAAACTTTACGATCTCTCAAGTCATAAAGTTTTTACAAGTCGTGATGTAATCTTTCATGAGAATATCTTTCCATATCACTCTGTTGTACCCAAGTCCAATTCTTCTTCCTCTAGCCCACATCACTGGCCCAACTAGTCCACCCACTCTCTCACAAAACCAGTCAAGTCCAACTCATCCTTCCTCTCTTCAATCGGGTCAACCCATCCTTCAGTCTGCTCTGCCTCTTCCCGAGTCAGAATTGCGTCCACCGCCTAGTCCTCTCCGGCGCGCCGTCGCTCTGCCAGTCCAACCACCGTCCGGTTCTTCTCCGTCTTCCTCCCCTAACCACATCACCCTTCGAACCTATGCCCGTCGTCCGCCACCTTCAGCACCACTAAAGGGTTTTGAATCTTCGCCGTCTCTTTCCGGCGCCGCCTCGCCGCCTTCTGCCTCACCTAATCCCGATCCACCACAGGGCGGTCCTCCACCTATTTCGCCTCCATCTCAGTCTATTTCCAATCAGCCCGCTGCCGTCTCTAATACTGAGCCTCACCATCTCTTTCCGGCGTCCCAGTCTGCTGCCACGCCACAGCCAAATATTCCAGAGCCATCACCACCACTTCCAGACCCGCAACCATCCATCACTGACCAACAAGATCAGCCTCTCCGTCGTTCTACCCGGCCAACTGTTCCTTCAGTCAAATTGCGTGACTACATCTGCTCCCAGGTGACCTCTACTTTCCCAAACTCGTCGTCTTCTTCATCTCCAGGTTCTGTTAACGGTACTCGCTATCCTTTGTCTAATTTTTTATCGTACCATCGATATACACCTGCGCATCGTGCTTTTACTGCTCAGATTACACAGGATATTGAGCCACGTAGCTATGCCGAAGCAGTTACTAATCTAGAATGGCAAGCTGCCATGCATTCTGAATTACAAGCATTAGAGGATAATAATACCTAGACTCTCACTCCTTTACCGGCTGGAAAGACTCCTATTGGTTGTCGGTGGGTCTACAAAATCAAGCACCGCTCAGATGGTTCAATTGAGCGCTACAAAGCTCGTTTGGTTGCCAAGGGTTTCACTCAAATGGAAGGTATCGATTATCATGACACCTTCTCACCAACTGCTAAAATTATTTCGGTTCGTTGCTTATTATCCTTAGCTGCTACTCAAAATTGGTCAATTCATCAGTTGGATGTGAATAATGCCTTTTTACATGGTGATCTTGATGAAGAAATTTTTATGTCTCCTCCTCCTAGTCTTCGGCGACAGGGGGAGAATTTGGTGTGTCGCCTTAACAAGTCTTTATATGGTTTGAAACAAGCTTCTCGGCAGTGGTTTGAAAAATTCTCTGATGCTATCCGGTCAGCTGGGTACATTCAATCTAAAGCAGATTACTCATTATTCACTTGGAAACGAGGGAAGTCATTTACTGCTTTATTAATATATGTTGATGATATTCTGATCACCGGTAATGATCCCATGGCCATCTCTTCTTTGAAGAGTTTTCTCAATAGTCGCTTTCGTATTAAAGACCTTGGTGATTTAAAATATTTTCTTGGCATAGAAGTTTCTCGATCCAAGAATGGAATTTATATTGCTCAACGAAAATATGCCTTGGAAATAATTAGCGATGCAGGTTTACTAGGTGCAGCCCCTGCTGACACCCCTATGGAGCGTGGCTTGAAATTGTCAAACAAAGGTGATTTGCTCAAGGATGCTTCATGTTATAGGCGATTGGTTGGTAGATTGATCTATCTCACCATCTCAAGGCCTGATATAACATACTCAGTACATGTGTTGAGCAGGTTTATGCATGAGCCACGTAAACCTCACATGGAAGCAGCTTTACGAGTTGTCCGTTATCTCAAGAACACGCTTGGGCAAGGTTTGTTCTTTTCTTCACAAAGTGATCTTAGACTTCGTGCTTATTGCGATTCAGATTGGGCTGGTTGTCCCATGACTCAGAGGTCCACTTCAGGTTATTGTGTTTTTTTTGGTTCTTCATTAATTTCTTGGAGGTCAAAAAGACAAAAGACTGTTTCACTCTCTTCCGCTGAGGCATAATATAGAGCAATGACAGGAACTTGTTGTGAATTGACATGGTTGAGAAACCTCCTCAAAGATTTAAATGTTCTCCATCCAAAACCTGCTTTGTTGTATTGTGACAATAAAGCAGCTTTGCATATTGCAGCTAATCCTGTCTTTCATGAAAGAACCAGACATATAGAGATGGATTGTCACTATATCAGAGACAAGATTCAAGATGGTTCAGTGGTTACAAAACATGTGAGTTCTTCTTTTCAGTTGGCTGATGTTTTCACTAAGGCTTTGGGAAAAGATTTATTTATTCCTTTGGTTCGCAAGTTGGGAGTTCGAGATATCCACTCTCCAACTTGAGGAGGAATATTAGGAAAGTAATCTCTTGTATCTTATTGTATTTTGGTTATCTTGTTGTTTAGGAAAGTATCAATTGTATTATGGTTGTATTACGTGATTGTAGTTGTTTCCTTGTAGGTAAGGAAACCCTCATGTATATGTATTCTGTCGATTATCAATGAATTCTATTCTTGCCAAACTATCTCTCTTTTACAGGAAAGTTTTCATCGAGGGCCACCGTTGCAGTGTCCTGGAAAAACTACAGAGACAGATGGTGACCCCATGCAGATAGATACATGTTTTTTTTGGAAATGAGATAGATACATGTTAGTGATCGATATTCTAATTTCGACCGAATATAGATAACTTGAAATCATAAAACCCTAAAACGTACTATTGTACTGCTGGTACGTGGGTTGAAAGGGGTGGCTGATGTTCACTCAGATCGATCAAGGTCGACGTTGATCCATAGATAATTGCATGATTGGATGCCGCGGGGATCCACACACAGTAATAATGAAAACCCAGGTTAGATTCACAAGTATCCATCTGACAAAGACAAGACTATTTGGTGTCAAATAATGTCATTTGTCCACCTCCATATATTTCTCCCACCGTTGGTCAAAATTCTATTCAGTTTTTAAAATATCATATTAATTGCTTCATATCGATCTCTGTTGCCAGCAGGGAATCCATACCTCAAGATTAGTGTGACAGGTATATATCTATTATAAGACCCGTTTGGTATAACTTTGTTTCTAAAAAATTCAGATTTTATTCAAATTTTTAGATTTTATAGTATTTGGTAAATCAAATGAAAACAGCTTTTTAAAAAAATTACATGTCACTGAAAAAATCTTTTACAAGTAATCTAAATGTTTCTTTTAAAAACAGCTGTCATAAAAATACTAGAAATTAATATATTTTGATTTTGCAGCAATTTTAAAACTAATATTTACCAAACACAAAACCATTTTGATTTACAGCTGATTATTTTCGCAGTACATCAGAATCAGATTTTTTTTTTTTTTTAAAGTTCACAACAATAAGTTCATCAGGGTTGAGGTTGCAAGTTTGCCCTGACGATGGTGATGACAGAGCTCTCACCAAAACTTTTTTGAAACAAAAAAAAAAACTTTCTAGCAGTTTTTATATTTGATATTGGTGAAATGGCATGACAAAAACATAAATTCTAAACCCCCTGCCTCTTATCATACTGTGATTACTGTCTCCTATTCTTTGTTAATTATAGAGTTATATTGTATCTTCAATGGCCACTATTTGATCTAATTAGCGGTCGGAAGGAAACTGTGAGTTCGACTCACTTACGTATACTCTAAGATGTTGTTATATAATAAAAAAGAAAAAGAAAATTGAAGTAACCATCACATGTCTTGCGCATATCATTTAAGTGAATACCGTCATATATGAGTTATGATCTATAGTTTTTAGCGAACGAGGTTACTACGTACAAACGTACTTTGGCAATCTCGCCGTCGTATGTGAATTACATTCACCGGACCGACAAGGAATTAGTGCATTATTGTTGTTCAGTTGTTCAAGTTTGTGTTTTCTATTTTACAGATCCGTTTCAATTTCGATATCCTACGTACGTACACAAAAGATAATCTGAACTAGGGAACAAGGTGTATGTAATCAATTTGGAGTAGGGCAGCTGCTATTGCCAACTTGACTACCATTCCTGAATTAAATATCACCGTCTTATCCGATCAGAGTATTGCTCGGAAGCTTCACGCACATGGCTGCCTACCCCAACTCCAGGAGAACTAAAATCGTGTCTTGCAGAAGGAAAATCAATACCATGTTCGACGTGTTAGTTATCACAAAAGTCAGAACTTGTACTTGAAAAATACATATTTCCAGAATTCCAGAAAGAAAGAACGAAAGCTGCATTATCTTCTAATTTATAAGTTATGATAACCAAAGTATATAATCATCACAGCAAAAAAGCCAAAGACCAAAAGCTGAAGAACACAACTTCCATGCTAACAATAATTTACGTTACATGATTAACAAGTTCTCGTCAGAGCAGAACCAAAAGCTAAAAAACAGATTAATATCAAGTCCCAAGGCTACCGTTACTCGCAGAATTTGATTCTCAAACTTCAAACCAAATCCAAACAGAGAGAAGATGACAAGATTAATATTAATTTACGCTTAATCAATAACGACGATCATGAAAGATTATTCAAATCTCATTGCTGAACATGGTCTTGTTCTGAACCAAAGAGTTCTTGCAATGAGCGATTGCGCCTTGAATTGCACTCTGAAGCTCCTCCATCGATGATCTGTCCACCATCGTGTACGACGTCGTTGCTGCTGCTTTACTAGTACTCGAGCCGGATCCCGAACCTGGTTGACTGGTCCGGGACAGAACTCCCGAGTGGCTGGGCGAGCATCGCATCGAAGATGGGCAGCTCGCAACGCAGCCTCTCCTTCTCGGGTATCTTAGGTTACCCGAGAAGGAATGAGAATGCCCTCCACTGGTGCTCTCTCTATTTCTCTCGCTGGCCTTCACCGATAACTCGTGATCCTCCGTACTACTCGGGAGTTTCTCGGATCTAATCTCTGCCGACTTCGCCGTCGTCATTTTCTGTTGTTTTTGGGAGAGCTTCTCGTACAGTGGCTTGACCTTCTTCATGTACTTTCTGAGAACTTCCTTGGCGGTGTTGCTGGCTCGCTTGACGGAGTTAGATCCGGAGACGACGTCAACGTTGTGGTCCGCGTCGACGGCCATTCTGTTCTGTTGTTTAGTCGGATCCTTCTTGAACACAGAAGAGAATCTCGACAGAGAGAAGTACTTGCTGTTCTTCTTGATCTGCGACTGTGAACTCAAGCTATGAAGAACTTGCTTGACCACGACGTCGTTGGATGATGAGTACCTGCTGTTGAGGCGCTTGAACTCATCCTCCTCGAGGACGGAGCTAGGCCTGGCGGAGGAGTCGCACGAGTCACGTGAGTCGTTGGAGCTGCTGCCGGTGGAGTCACGTGAGGCGGTGGTGTCGGAGGCAGCGTAGGAAGAAGAGGAAGACGAGGACGGAAGGAGGAGGAGAGTGCGGACCATGGAGAGGCGAGGGGAGAGGTGGAGAGGGAGGAGCTGGCCCTTGTAGAAGAGCTCGTCGGCGGGGCGGCAGAGCGGGGTGGAGGATTTGCGAGGCGAGCAGGAGATGGTGAACTCGAAGTCGGACGAGGAAGAGGAAGAGAAAGAGTGAGTTGGCGACGGCGGGAGGGTGTGGGATTTCTGGTCTAGCTTCTTCCTCCCCATATTTTTCTTGTGGGAATTTTCTTCTGCTACATGATACGATATAGCTAGTGGTGATGAGTTGCAGGGTTTGGGATATAAGGGTTGTGAACTTGTGATTGTGGTCTACGTTAAAGAGAGAGAGCTTTCTAATCAGTAGGTGGATATGAGAGGTGTTGAAGGCTCTCAGACTCACAATCCTCACATGGGATGCTGGGATCGGTTTGGAGTTTGGACTACTCTACCTTCTTTCTCTCTCTCACTGTAATGGAGTGAGTACTTAGGGTTAGGTGTCACGTGCCATAAACGTGAAAGGTGGCATGGGCGTAGTTTAATTGCTTAATTGGCGTATTATAGTAATAGGATGATCTTTGTGAATTTACGGGTGTTGTGTTAGGGAGTGTGCTGGATCACGTGACACCCTAATCATCATCATATTGTTGTGTAGCAAATTACGGGTCGATCGTATTCAACTTTCAATCAAAGATGTTTTAGTAATTTGTACACACTACAAGCTAATTAAACTTTGATTCACGTTTTAGTTTGATTTTGAAGGATTCAAAGAAATTAGGGTCCTAGATGGATATTAGGCCACTTGATTATTGTAAATTTTTTTATACACGACGTGTAAATAGACAGTTTAATTTTAACTATTCATATATTAAGACCCTGACTCATGTGTCTAAAAAAATTATGGATCTTAATCATTTACATAATGTCGTGTATTTACAAGCCGTGCATGAAAGACTCTCTCTTTTGCCCTGAAATTTAGTTACAAATTAAAATGGGCAGCAAGGAGGAAGAAGACTCATTCTTCTCCATAAATGCAGAATTTTTGAAAGAATTTCGAAAGTAACGTACTGCCTTAAACGATGTCGTTAATTAGGATAGTGTTTAGGTAAAAGTCAAAGAAAATAATTAGGTCATTAAATTTTTTAATAAAACACAATCAATTGGTAATTAAAAACACAATGAATTTATTGAGATCTAATTACTGGGTAATTGACGTCTAAAAGGGAATAATAGAAGAAACGTAATTAATGGGTCATTAAAGTAAATTATTGTAATAAATTCTCTCTTCAAATCGTCAAAACACGATCAGCTCATACTGTTATGGCAATTGAATTTAATTGTATTGTCCATATTATGTAATTGATAAGTGTCAAACATGCCCGATATCGTTTGGTTTAATAGCTTTAGTCTATTTTTATAAGTGAGAGGTCGTGAGTTCGACTCACAGTAGACTTGTTGTAACATAGTTGTTTATTTAATAAATAAAAAAAGGGGAAAAAGACCATTTGCACAAAATAAGAAAAAGTCAAATCCCATTTCAATGATAATCTTTTTTATTAGCCCATTTGAATACAAGGTACTTATTTTAAGCCCAAATACACAAATCTTTATTAAAATATAATAAAATGATATTTTAAAAG
>NC_020494.1:12269013-12271201 GCF_000184155.1 Fragaria vesca subsp. vesca | reverse complement strand
GTTTTCCCCTGGGCCCTTCGTTTAAATTGCCCAGTCTGTCAGAGTTCGAGTTGGATCTAGTAGGAGACGAGGCATAGTCTACCCGCTTTTCGGCCAGTTTTCATCAGTAGGTTACCTGTTCAACCTACTCGTGTTTTCTTGCTTCCGCTTGTGTTTAGTAGCTCTGAATACTTTAGAATTTTGTATATTATGTGATATTCAGAAGCGTTAAATTAAGAGTGTAATATGAAATTTTCGAATTAGGGTTGTCCATCTGCAAGGGAGATTTTCTTAATCTTTTCAGTAAATTTTCCTTGGAGGTGGTCCCCGCACGACTTACTCTGGGTTTCAGGGTGAAATTCGGGGTGGGTCGTGTCATACTACCCTTAGTAAACTTTTACTGGGGGTAGTCAACTTGCAAAACAGTAGCTCCAATGCCATAATTCACATTGAAAAAGAGAAAAATCAACTTAGATGCGAAAAAATGAAGTTTACTACCCTTAGTAAACTTTTACTGGGGGCAGTAAACTTGCAAAACAGTAGCTCCAATGCCATAATTCACATTGAAAAAGAGAAAAATCAACTTAGATGCGAAAAAATAAAGTTTACTGAGGGTAGTAAACTTTTACTTAAATTTACTACCCCTAGTAAACTTCTACTGAAGATAGTAAACTTGCAAAACGGTATCTACAAATGCCATAATACACATTAAAATGGAGAAAAATCAACTTAGATGCGAAAAAATAAAGTTTACTGGGAGTAGTAAATTTTTTACTAAAGTTTATTACCCTTAGTAAACTTCTAATGGGAGCAGTTAACTTGTAAACAGTATCTCCAAATGACATAATACACAATAAAACAAAGGAAAAATCAACTTAATTACGAAAAAACAAAATTTACTGGGGGTAGTAAATTAGTAAAACCAATGAACTCATACTATTCAATCCGAAACTATTCAAACATACATCCTTGGTAAGAAACTAAATGATTCCAAATTCAAATCACATTTGCGGTTGAAACTTGAGGATCATGGAGATTCAAATCATACTAAAATACAAATCACACGAAAATTGAGGATTGTTCATGAGGAGCCTGTCAATTTGATCGTCCTGATCTCCAACGCCGGCGACCGAGGATTCTGGTTTAGAATCAAAAGTGAATCGGATTTCCCTTCCAAGCAAATCTGAATCCACTAAATCTGTACATCACGATGAACAATTTGACCACCTGAAGAGGAAACAGAGCTTACCGGGAGGTTTACATGACGGTCGACGGCGAGCTGGTCGGGTCGGAGGTGCCGTTTCCGATGGTGTTCACCGACGAGATGAATCCAGAGATCGTTGCAAGCGAGAGGCTCGGTTGTCGAGGAAGATGGTGACGGTGTAGTGCCGATGCTCCTTGCTCGAGGGCGTCGGTGGCGACGCTGTCTTCCACCATGGAAGTTCGTCGAGGTGAGAGAGAGGAAGAGAGAGGAGAGATGAGAGATGAGTGAGAAGTGATCGGGAAAGAAGATAAGAAAGGAGTGGTGGGAATAGAACAATGGGTATAAATATCTTTTCCTTATGAATAATTGAGATGGGCATTGGGAAAAGATTATCATTGATGTGGGTAATAAATCTTTAAAATTAGTATCATTAAGACATTTACTCTAAAAAAAGTGTCAAACATAATACTGCTGATTCTAATTCAAAGTGTTAAACTATAGAACTGCCTAAAATGTCCTTAATTTATGAAATATTTCGTTATTTAATATAATTAATATATATTTACTATTTGGTACCTCTTTTTACATATTATTTCGTCTAATTTTTGCTAGAAATTTTTGGTTATCATCGTTCAATTTATAATCAAATGATTATTGTTATATTCCGACTCCGAATCACCAATACAAGTTTTCAAAATTCACAAGCTAGCTAGTACAACTGTAGAAGTACAGTAGCTATTAAACATAGATAGCTAGTTATTCGATAAAACATGTCATGATAAAGATGCAGTACTTGACAATATAATCTCCAAGATCAAACTAAAGCTGATAAAGATGCAATACTTGACATTATGATCTGTTAGATCAAACTAAAGCTGATACGGATACAAAAAAAAAAAAGAGAAAAAGACAACCCAAATGAATTGTGGAGAAGAATTGGGGTTATGGGAGAATATGTGTTTTCGACGATTTTAGGGTAGAAGACGTTGGAAAGAATACTTCTAG
>NC_020494.1:12258502-12267838 GCF_000184155.1 Fragaria vesca subsp. vesca | reverse complement strand
AAAANAAAANAAAAAGTTCAGCTGCTATCACAGCTTGAATTGATCACTCATGGTGTTGCAAAATAAAACTCATCCTGCTCTAGTGAACAAGCAGATGCTGCAAGCAAATGTACGCAGTGTTTCCCCTTCTACTTCCATACTTCACAGTCCAATTCCCATGTGTAGTCAAGTTCATCCATAAGTCCTCATAAATCCGACCCAAAATAGTAGCATCATACATAGATGTACTGTCCAATTATCGCATAACCTCTTGTGCATTTGTTTCCATCATAACCTTATCAAATCCCTGTTCTGAAGCAAAATCAAAAGCTTTACAAATTACAACAAGCCACAAACTCTGCATGATCAGCTGAAATTAATCAAGCAAATATAATCTACTTTCTTTTGTTGATGACTTAACACAAACAACGTGGGAAACTAGAAAATAAAACCACGACTAGCTAGGTTAGGTTTCAATTTTAGGAAAGAACAAAATACTAACACATATATATTTGATATGTATATGTACGTAACCTCTACAATGTTCTGTTAATTAGTGCCCTTGAACATAAATAAACTTTTCATGAACGTTAGGCTCGCTCATTTTCATTGTATAACATGTATCTAGTTAAAAAGAAGAAGAAGAAGAAGAAAAAGTTAGATCGAAAGGCAAATTATTTATGTTTCCTCATGTATTTATATGTACGTATACGTACAGCTAGCTGTTTGAGCTCACAATGGATCCGCTCACAATCCTGTTGGTTAATAATGATTAATCTTCTGATCAACCTGCAGATTTACTTATTGTTTTCTTTATTATTATATTGCATGAAGCAAACCAATAAGATGGACGGAATTAAGATCATCGTCTATTTGTTAATTGTTAATCATATATATAGTAAAGCATATGGTCTGAACTCTGAACCAACTTAATTATCTCTAGTAGTAAAAATCTGATGCCAGCAGTTGGCATGAAATGATAATAAAACCAAGTTGCGTTATTATCTCCCTATATATCAAACGAGTTTTGTTGAATAAATAGCGAAGGATGTTAGTCTCGGAGAAACTTAACATTTGTCATCGATATAGAAGAGAGGATTACAATTATAAGTATAATGCACAGCGGATTTAGCTTTTCGTTGCATTGAAAATAGCTATGATAAGATTTTAAATTTTTAATATGTAATCGAAGTGGAGATTGTGGCCATTGATGATTGATACGTGAAGTAATCGAGTGGTAACCAGACAATTAACATAAGACGATCATTGGGTCTTGGAACCTTCTCGCCCCGATTATTACTCAACATGACTTTCATACGTACAGATTAATTAATTATATTTCATATTTTTAAGAAAAATTTTCAAAGGTTAAAAGTATAATATAGTTGTTTGTTTTTATTTTTATTTTTATGGAGTAGACGTTAAACCTTTAATAAACCAAAAAAATGACAATTATAACATGACATGCTCACTAGGGCACGAGAATTGATGTCATGCAAGGGTGTTTTAGAGCATCCTACTGAAACTACTATGAGAGTACTCAAAAATAAACAAAAAAACAACTGAAAACTAGCAACTGACAGAAAAAAATTGGAGAGACCAATCCTAGCTAGTCTTTTATTCCAAGATTCGGAGCAGTCCTACATGGAAGGAACATCCTCAAGATCCTTTATCGCCTCCACCACCATAATCTCTAAAGCAGTGCTGGCCGAGTCCTCATCTCCCATGGTCAGAGTTCGTCTTGCAGAATCAAAAGACCTCTTCTTGGAGCTCTTTGCCTTGGCATTTGCCTCCAATCAACACTACCCTCAGGTTGTTCTTTGAGCCATATTGGTGTCCCACTTTGCGTTTCTTTGGTGGAGAGATCACTACTAGAGTACCAGCCAAATGAGGGAGGGAGAGTTCAAGGACATGTCTGAATTCTGCAACCCCATCCTCTTCCACAGTAGCATTGCTTTTTGAATGTTTCCCAAGATCCTCAAGCATGAACGTTGCTGTAGATCTTTTCTTACCAGAGAGCATAGGAGTTATATGTTTCGGTACCACTATCGTCAAAATTGGAACAGGAGCATGTCGAGGCGCTGCCGACTTTTGCAAGAAGTGCAGAGAGGCCGTCAACTGAGCTGCATACACGCTTTGGCTTAAACAAGATGAAACCCGAAGCCGGGAAAGGATTGGTCATGCCATTGGCCGAACTAGGGTTAGGGTTTGAGCTAGGGTTAGCCCCTCACCATAGCACAACACCGCCTCCGACATGTTTAGCGGGCCCTTGCATCTGCCGGGATAGTGCTCCAGAAGTCCATAAACCTTGCAAAAACCACACATGCGCTCGTACTTGAAAGTGAGCACGGCTGTAGTCAGATCTTTACCCTCACCAAATTCAAACAACATAGGAAGGAAAGCTTGCTTCACAGGGGATGCAATTTGGTGTTCTATCCAAACCCTAGCCGGCCTTCGTTCCATTGAGCAGTCGCTGGTTGTCATGGTGTATGACATTTCCAAGCATAGTATCCACCATATAGAAAGTCTTCTTCGTCCATAGATCCATAAGTAAACAGAATACCTCGATCAACCCCTTTATATAGGGTTGAAGATACTTGGTGATTACATATGTGATGAGGTTTGATGGACAAGCTTGATAACTTGGTGAACACACACAAGTTAACTTGGTAGATACTCACAAGTCATGGTAGCTTGTTTGGTACAAGCTTCTACAAGCTTCTTAAATAATATTACAACACAAAAATATTAATATAGACAACCACAAAGTGTACTCATCGTCGCCATGAAAGCTCGTGGCTCCACCTTCTTCAGTGACAGGAGCCGCACCGGGTAGGAGTTACTGGCAAAAGCCGCCGCTCTTGCATGAGACCTTGCCATTCTTAGAGATCGCCAGCGCCACTACAAGTTTTGAGACCTCATCAACCATGTTGCCGAATTTGTGTTTTGCTAAAAGTCTCAAAAACCCTAGAGAGAAAACCTAGAGCGAGAGACTTTTCTTTTTTAGTTCTTTGTTGATATATAATATTGTGACATCTTAATTAAAATTCTATCATTTGAAAATGTGACCAGGTTATAGGATAATATTGATGCTTGAAAACCACCTTGTAGCGGGACATGTTTCGTTGTTACTTACTATGATATCAAGGAAATTTATCGGTTTTCAGTTAGTTCAAAAACATAAAATGTATTTACATATATGAAATCAAAATACAGTGATTTATATTTGAGCTCAAGCTCTGCTTGTTTATCTAACGAACACAAGCCGAGAAAGCTAAACACGAGTAAAACACTAGCTGTATCGAGTCTGCTTACAGCCTTGGTTACATGGAAGAGTGGAGTAAGAAACAGAATGTTGTGGTGCCGACATGATCTAGTGCTAAGACTGTGTACAGAGGTATGGCTTATGGAGTACATATGTGAATTGTTGTGGCTGAGAAATCTATTACATGATTGGGATATCAAACTCAAAAGTACTATGCATTTGTATTGTGACAACATGACAGACATTGATATATCACAGAATCCGGAAACAACATGATCATACTAAACATGCATGAGGAAGTTGATTGTTACTTTATAAAAGAGAAGCTAGAGGACAAAATTATTAGCTTCCTGTTTGTACCTACCAAATAGCAGCTTCCAAATATACTTACCAAAGAAGTCTCCAAGAAGATAGGTATTTAATTTATGACTACTAAGCAAGTTGGGGCATGGTTAATTTGATTTGTATGCGTCAACTTGAGAGAGCGTAAACGTGAGTCATATCACAATATTAGGAATGTGATACATTGTGATATATCGTAGTACTTACTAATTTTATATGTGGTAGAGAATGGAGATTGAAGTTAGTGGTATTTTTTGTAATCCTCTTCAATCATATACATATATTGTGAAATGAATAAAGTATCAGACAATTCATTCTCACAATCTCATTATCTTTGACTTGTTTTGCCTCTTTACCCTTGAAGCTAGAGCTCGGAGGTTTTGCTGGATGTAAAGAAAATTTTCAAAGTATCTTCCTGCAAACATCTGATTTGCCTTTGGGTTATTTTATTTTTATCTCAAAGGTCTTCCTCTTTTCTTCTTTAGTTCAACAACAACAAAACTTTCTTTAGGGATCAAAATGCTACATGCTGACACTTCAACTAGGCCTAAAGAATGAGAGATAAACCATCTGAGAAATGCAAGTATCAAAATAAACTTCTACTTCAATTATGAAGGGTTCCCTTTTTTCTTTCTTTCTAAAAACGGATTATCTAGGGTTGGGCATGGGACATGATGAGACTGGATTAGGCTAATCCTGCGGCCTGTTCCGGACATTGCACTCGGGATGAGATCGAGACGAGCCTTGCGTTTTCTTTAGTTCAACACCAAATCCTGCCCAATGCCAAAATTGAAAAAGAAAAAAAAAAAAAAAAAACTGATGGCCTGGTTTTAAACTGAGGCTTTCAGTAACTTCAGTAATTACATGCATTTTGTTTATAAACCAAGGTACACCTAACCGAAGTTACCTCTAATTAAAAAGCTCATATTAGCACTCGTATGTGGTTCTTAATTAAGTTACATCATATAAAATAGTCAAGCATGAAGTTTGATGTTTCTTACTGAGCTTTCAAGTGAGCTTCACTCTCTTCTATATCATCAAGTTCTGTTCGAAATGATTCTAGTTCTACATCAGATTGCTCAATTTGCCAGTTACATTACTATAGCATTCAGACACATGGAAATATCACAAACACTAATTGAGAAACTGCATAAA
The DNA here is from genome assembly GCF_000184155.1 of Fragaria vesca subsp. vesca. Taxonomy (NCBI): domain Eukaryota; kingdom Viridiplantae; phylum Streptophyta; class Magnoliopsida; order Rosales; family Rosaceae; genus Fragaria; species Fragaria vesca. Next base: position 12,263,097 of record NC_020494.1, on the reverse strand, counting down.
CTACCCAACCAACCTTTTCTTCACCATCTGTGCTAGAACCCCATGGCAGCCCCCATAGACTAATTAAACAAGTTCAACTTTAACATGTGTTCGTCTGATTCTAATTTTCTTCGACTCTAGCTATGAGATCTATCCTACACCAAATCCAGTAAAGTGAATAAAATCAACAAGTACATGGTCTCAATTTAAATCACATTTCTATCTTAAACATATGAAAGTAATCTCAAACAATTATCTACATGTTCTTGGGTGTTAAATAGATGAAGTTATTTTTTAAGAAGAATCAACACTGGGTGGAGATGCCTTAAAATGCTTTGGAATAACCTATATCTTCCCAAAGATCATTATCCATGCTGCTAATCAGTTCTTGAGTAAGGCGGCGGGTTAGTATTAGGGTTTAAAAACCAACGGTGAGATGAGAAACCCAACTGTCGAGATTACTTTTTATTTATACATGGGACGAGATGGGGCATAAACTTTTAGTTCCACGGCCAGTCCCGTTATTTCTCTAACGGGACGGGCCTAGTGTTCTTAGGTTTGAATCTCGTCCCGTCCCAACAAATTTCAGGACAGGATCAAGATTTCGGTTTTTTATGTCCAGCCCTAGGATCATCTAATAATTTGGGTTTCCTTTCAACCAAGTTAACATCTTGGATCCATCTTGATCTATGTTGTGATCTATGTGACTGTACCTATCACTTATTCCCTTGTCAATTCGTGTATGTTCAAGTGGCACTCTCTGGACAGCCCGGACTCACCAAGTCAAGCTTAATTTTGATGGTTTTGTTAAAACAAAAGCACAACAATCATCGCCTTTCTCATTTTGGATTCTCTTGGGTAACTCAAAGTGCATTCATTTGGCTTGTGTTTTTTTTATACGTGAAGCTACTACTATTCGATAGGGCTTTTACAAACACAAGCCAAATGTTGTGGTGTTATGGGATTCAAAATTGCTGATAGATGCTTTACAAAGTTGTTCACCTGCTCCTTGTAAAATTCATAATGTGGTTCGAGACATTCGGTTTCTGGCTTCACAGTCTTTCAGAGCTCATACCAATGAAACCCATAACCGGTCCTTCGGTTGGTTCCACTCGCGCCAATGTGTTCCTTCTATTTTGAGATTTTTCACAAAAACTAGGTAATTAATTCTAAATCTTTTTTGCTTTCTACTACCTGGTAAGAATTAAAGGCGGTTAATTACTTAAAAGCGTGGATCGGGTTGTTCCTGAGCTGAGCACATAAATTACAATCCTCTTTACTTCTCTCCTTTTTATCTCCTTCCTATCTTTGGCTTCATCGTCTCCTTTACGCTTTCATTCTCTCTTAACCCTAATCCAATCTCATCGCCTGCGATCCTATCCACCTGAGAAGTTTCAGATCGCGATCGCTGCCGATCAGGTAATTGCTCTTCTTCACGATCTCGATCGGTCTCGCCGTCGTCGTCGTTATTTACTTCTACGATTCCCATCGTTTCAATCTGATATCGGAGCTGTTTACTTTTCAATTCATGTCTATATTGCTCATGTTTCCGTAGCGATCTGCTATAATGTTGAGTCTGTGTTTTGTCAATGTAAAATTGAAGAGTTTCGATCAGGATTAGATTTTAGGAGTAGGTGAATTGTGAATTTTTGTTGTTGAAGAAGTAGAAATTATGAATATGTTTCAGTTCCAGGCTAGAAAAATCTTATGCTTTACATGCGGTTTCGATTTTCGATTTTGAATTTCGTGATTTTTGTTGGAGCTGATTGGTGCTTATGTCAACTTGTTGATATTTATCTTAGTCGTGATTATATGAGCTGAAGTTTAGATGGTCTGCATAAGCGATCAAGTTGAATTGTTGTAAACGCATGAGGATCACACTAGCCTGATTGGGAAACAGTGAATTCTGTGTTGAATTTGTTTTGCATATTTTCGTAACATTTTGTTATATTGTCTTAACTTAGCAGGACTGATGTCTTTTACACGTCATTTCCGCTCAGAAGGGGGCACTACTTGTGATGAGTATTGGCCCTCGTTCAGTCGAAACAACTCCAGAAGCTTCAACAGCAATGCCAGACACAACAACAAGACCAACTACAATGAAAACTGGAACATGAGCAGGAACAATAACTTTGTTCACGATCATTACAACTTGCAGTATTATATGGGAAATTATAGGGAGCGTGCCGATAGTTCCCATGCTCCCAATCATTTCAAGCCTGATGGTGCTCCATCCTATAAGAGGAGAAAATTTTCAGCTTCTACTTGGGGTGATGATGGGAGACATTATCTGCCCGCAAACACGTATGATTTCGCTCCCTCAACCTGCAACAGTTATGTCCCTCCTGCAAGATCCAAAGGCAATGCCTCTGCATCTACCACCTGTAAACGTGACCGCTCAAAATTAGAAGAGGACGAAGTTGCCTTTATGTCAAGGGATGAGATTGAGCGATTCTCCCCATCTAGAAAAGATGGTATAGATGCATTACGTGAGGCACATTTACGATACTCATATTGTTCTTACCTTCAGGATCTTGGTCTGCGGCTGGACTTGTAAGCTCCTTGTCTCAAATGTTTATCTTTGTTATGTTGTTTCCATCTTGAACTTATTTCCTCTATCCTCTGCATTGGTTTAAATCCAGAACTGGGTTATGATTATAGTGATCAAGTTTGATGATCTGGAGATTCTACTAGTAGTATTTATATTTTAACTATTTTTTTATCCAATGTCCAAGGGCACATGTTTGACAAGTTATTCATTTTCCAGGCCACAGACCACTATTGCTACTGCAATGGTTCTCTGCCATCGTTTCTTTGCTCGGCGATCACATGCTTGCCATGACAGATTTGTGAGTATTCTAGCCCTTTTGAATTTCACAGCATCTGTAGAAATGGAAAATCTTTACCTGTAAATTGGGAATGAAAACCAAATTGTCATTACTTTGCTTCTAGATAAGACTTCTCCGGTTCTCCTATTATCTGCTTCCTCTAAAATCCCTGTGTAAATTGTAGTTTTTAACTTTATTATTTCTTTTGCAGTTGATTGCCACTTCTGTTCTCTTTCTTGCTGCAAAGTCCGAGGAGACACCTCGCCCTTTGAATAACGTTGTAAGGGTAGCTTGTGAGATTTTCCATAAGCAGGATATCAGTCTCTTGTCCTATATACTTCCTGTGGTGAGTACATTTAGAGTTACTTTGAACATTCATTACTCCAGCTGGCATTAGTTTGCACTGAAACAGTTTCCTATCAGTTTAAATGTCAATAGAATCATCAGAGCAGTGCAAAATGAAACAACCACGGCATAGCTTCTTTATTATGCTCAGATGACCTTATTCTGCATTGGAATATAACTTCATACCTAGTAAATTTTTATAACATGATACAAGTTAAACTTTTTCCAAATTTTTTTTTCATCTGTTTGCTGATTATAAAATGAAGAGGTTCCTAGAAATGAGATCTGAATTTATTTGGACTTTTATTATTCTGACCTATGTCTTGTATGTTAACCAGGACTGGTTTGAGCAGTATCGGGAACGGGTGACTGAGGCTGAGCATATGATACTGGCTACTCTAAATTTTGAACTGAATGTGCAGCATCCATATGATCCACTTACCTCGATTCTTAATAAATTAGGGCTGTCACAAACTGTTTTGGTGAATCTGGCCTTAAGCTTGGTCAGTGAAGGGTAAGTTAGAACTGAGGTTTCTCCGTAATATCGCTTACACTCTGTTGACTGTCTGAACTTCACTCATTATTTCACCCTTCAAATTTGGTTACCACTAGCTCATGTTCAAATAAACTGGGTGCAGTACTGAACACCACTTCGTTTATTTTCCCTGAAGTCGTTTTACTTTGCATGCCTTCTTGAGCTACTAGCTGGCTGCAGTTAGAACTAGTTAGGGGTATCGTCAGAATATCATCTTTTGTTGATGTTGGGGCGTGGCTGTGGCTGTGGAGGATAACTGGTTTCCTTCCTGTTCTCTAGACTCTGTTGCTTGTCTCAGTAATTTTCTCGTTGCAACTACTGTAGTAGATATTTTGGAATATTAATTACTTTGGCATGCATATAATTGCAGGATCTACACAAGATTAGCGTGATCGCCTGTATGATATTCTTAGCAAGCGGATTGATATGCTGTTCATGGAATCTTTTGTTTTGCTTCTGACGTTGAACTGCTGATATGAATTTTCCATATTTTGCCCCACCAACTTCCTTATTGGCTATAGAATATAGCCACAGAACCTACATAGCCATTTTCACCATCTTATTTTGACATTTTGATGGAGTTTGCTCAGAAAGGTGTTCTCTGAAGTCCTGCTTACAAACGTACTGTTTGTTTGTCATGGCTTTTGTCTGATTGGCTTTCAGGGAATCCACTGACTAGGCAAGGGTTTATATCTGTGTTTGTTAGCCCTTCTTAGCGATGCTTCTTTGACTGCTAACACTGGAAAAGAGTAGGAAAAAAAAGGAGGGGGGGGGGGGGGGGGGGAGGTTGGGTGGGTATGGTTAACAGAGGCGAGGCTAAGTGATTCAGCTACTATGGGGTTTGAAAGTTTGATTTGGTTCAAGTTCTTAGTCAGAAGGCACTGGTGTGCACCTCACTATTGTCTTAT
>NC_020494.1:12241122-12258482 GCF_000184155.1 Fragaria vesca subsp. vesca | reverse complement strand
GGGGGGGGAGGGGGTTGGGTGGGTATGTTTAACAGAGGCCAGGCTAAGTTGATTTCAGCTACATGGGGTTTTGAAAGTTTTGATTTGGTTTCAGTTCTTATCAGAAAGGGCACTGGTGTGCACCTCACATTGTCTTATTTTTCTTCCTAGTATCAGGCTCTTCACCTCCAAACAAATTGTTCGATATTTGTTTAGACCTCAGCCAAGGGTTGTGGATTGTTGTAGAAGTGATGTCGCTGATGCATGTTCGTCAGGAACTTGCATGGGTTTCTGCTTGATGTGGATTCTGTGATAAGTTTTGGTTGGGTAGTTCCTTTTCAGTACAGAATGGATTGGTGGACCTTATATTTGTGTATATTGCCCAGTCATCTGCTCCCATGCCCAAACGAAAAGAAGAATAATGCAGTACATAAGAAATGAGAGAGTTGTTAAAGTGTGTTTGACACTTCTCCTGATTAGTCACCTAAGAATGAAACTTGTCCAAAAGAAAAGAAGAATAATGCAGTACATAAGAAATGAGAGAGTTGTTAATGTGTGTTTGACACTTCTCCTGATTAGTCTCCTAAGAAAGGCAACTTGTCTGCCATTGTTGGTAAAATGGAGGAGACATTTTTCTGTACATGATTGCCATATCATATGTATTTTGTTTTTCTTATTTATCTCAGGTAATGCTTTTTCAGATCTAAACCTTGCCAATCATTTCTGAGGGTCAGACCTAGACTGGGAACTATTTGGTACTTTATAGGTGTTGTCAGTTCGACAGCATAGTCTCCATATCATTTATCTGGGTCAGGACCTTGACTGGGAACTATTTGCTACCATATGTGTTGTCAGTCTGAAGGTCTAGTCTCTGTGTAAGTGAACATGTACAAGCTCTGAATTGATTGAGGCCATTCAACTATTAGTGTGATACTCTCTTGCATAACAATATATGATACTTCAAACATCTTCCAGTAACAATTTTCTTCTAGTTATTGTTTTCGAAAGAAAACAGTTTTTTTTTAGGGTGAGTTTTGTTAAATTCTTTCTGTTTAAAATTTCCTTTTCATATAAAATGTTTGTATTTCAAGCTATTGTCACATGTTACTTAGAATCAAATACTATGATGAATGGCATACTAGCCCCCTAATACATGCTTGTCTATTTTGTTTTTTTTGGTCTGGGCTTGGGTGTCAATTGGCTCTTTGTTTTCGTTTATAAAATTAATTTGTAATTTCTGCCAATAACTTTTTATCAGATAATTATTTTTTCTTTCATTTGTTTAATTTACAAACTACTATTGCTGTTGTAAGAATTGTAACCAACTGCAATTGGACGTTGGTTTGATATGAGAAAAAGGGAAGGTGCTGGTTTTGAAGTTTTGATGCATTATCCACCTCATCCCTCCATTTACCTGTTAATCTAGTGTTGTCTTGTATCTTTTTGACTGATATAGGACTTTTTAATACGTATTTGTTTTTATATCAGTTCATTAAAATGGAGCCTTCATTGTTCCTACGTAAAGCCTTGAAATATGCGTATTTCTGTATTTTAAATTTTCCATTTTTTCAATTATTTAATATGAAAATTTTGTTTTGTTATAACTATTTACTGAATGATGAAATTGAATTCACAATGAGTTCATAGCAAAGCTGTTTGAAAATGCAATGAACATTCTAAAATTTTGACAATTTTCCACGCTAGAAAGAACTGACCGCTTTACCCTGTTTATATTTTCAGCCATTATTAAAATTGTTGCTGTATAGGATATCTTGTTATTCAAAGAAGTTCTCAGCAAGACTTGATTTTGCTCTTGATGTAAGAAAAATATGTATACTTCGTACAAACTGATAGGCATATATACATGAGCCAGAACAACATATAAATCACACTTCAGCTTCATCTCATGCCTGCCACATGGTTGTAGTCCATGAATCTTGTTGGGAACCTAGTTGGGGGTCTCGTGCATGCTCAGTGAGCATAGGTTCACATGTTTGACAAGTCTTTCCAGAGCCAGCCATAGCAGAAGATTGTGGATTTGCTTTGAGAAGTTAGTGTTTGCAATGCACTTCTGCATCCTGTTTGCTTTGTCATAAAAATTTTGTGCATGAGTAAAATAGCCATGCAGCAGTTGTGCCTGGGAGTTTGATGTGTCCTCTAGATGGGTATTACATGTTTGCTATAGTTATGGTACTCTATCAGCAATCCTGCAGAGATTCTGGAAAATATTCTACCTGACTTGCTGCTTTTGTAGTTGGTAAGAAAAATTGTTATTTTCTCGTGACATCAATGCCTGATTTCTTGATTAGTTTCTCATGCTAGCTGCATCTCTTATTGCTGATGTACTTTCATCACTGTGAAAATGTTTGCTAAGTTGCACGAGATACTGCCTGTTCTTACAAGTGTTGCCCAGATGGTTTGGTTTGTTGTATCTGTCTTCCTGATCTTGACCCAATTCTGGTGTCTTTTGTTACAACCTTCATATCTGATGTGTGTATTTATTGTTTAGGCTTCGGAGTTCATTGTGGCTTCAGTTCAAACCGCATCATATTGCTGCTGGAGCTGCCTATCTTGCCGCAAAGTTTCTAAATTTGGATCTGAAACCATATCAAAATATCTGGCAGGAATTCCAGGCTACACCAGATGTCCTTCATGGTAAGCATGCATGCTACACTATCAGTTGGCACTGGTTTTATTTTCTAAATTTTCAAAGAGAAAAACATTATGGTGAAAAAGCATTGGCTAGCTGCATTTCCTTTTTTCTGTTTTAGGTAGATATTAGCTGCATTTCCTTTTTTTCTGTTTTAGATAGATTAATCATTGTTTAATGATTGATGCAGATGTGTCCCAGCAATTGATGGAACTCTTCTAAATGTATCAAATCAGGGGGTTGTGGTGGCATTAGGCTTTAGCTTAAGGGTGTACTAGTTTTTTTTTTTTTTTTGTGTGGATAGAAACGTGTATCATGATGATGTGGGAAAAGATATAGACTTGAAAGGGTCATTGTGTGGAGGAGGGAGAAGAAATGATCAAGATAATCTCCATCTTGTCTTACATCTGCCACTTTAATATATAGATAAGGTCTTGTAAGTACCTCTAGAGGATTGTTCTTTTGGCAAATGGTAAATTCATATATAATGAAATATTTTGCGACAAAGTTCTTATTTCATTGTGTGGAATTTCACAAACATGGTGATTTGTTGATAGATGTAATATATGCGGTGCATATTGTTAGAGATGCTACATTGGACCTCCTTTGATTTTGAATTTCCATCAATTGTTAATATATTCACTTAGAAAAATAGTTAGTGTTTTTTTTTTCAATCATTGGCAAACATGTGTATTGTGGTTTTGTAGTTCGTTAAGCTCCCGAGTTAAAGAGGTTGTTAGTTGCTACCTAAACTACCTATCATTGGTAAACATGTATTGTGGTTTTGATATGCTAAATTCACATGACGTTTTGAGTCGAACTGATATTATCTACACTCATTCATAATGGTTTAGTGACTTTCACGTCGTCTATTATCTATCAATTTCATTCAACAATTTGAGCGTCTTATGACTTCACTTGGATCTCATCATTAGACGTCCAAAATTCCAAATCGAGTTTCATGTAAATCCGAATGTCCGAATCTAGGTCTCATGCTGTTCCACCCCAACCTTGAACATAGCACACACACACACCTTCCTTCAAACTCTTGCTTGGGAAGTAGCTAAATAAGTCGCTATTCTCGTCGATCAATACATTCTTGTTCAACACTCTTACTAGTTCAAAGGACTAGTCTCTTGCCAAAAGCCACTGCACGCCTGGGAGAAATGGTACAAATCCAAATCCAAATTAGCTTTCACCCTCTTACTAGGAGAAGTACCGTACTCGAACTCTACCAGCAGGTCAGGTGGTCCAATTTGACCACAATCAAACCCTTGCACGCAAATGGTTAAAAGTTGCTTCAAAACCGTGTAATATTTGGCTGACGGCCGGCACAAAATAGCATATATATATTTTTCGATGCATTAAATTAAAAAATATATTATTGTGATTTTCTGGATATGCATTGGTGATCAAGATCATCACCATCATTGGAAAGCGTGCCCAAACAGAATATAGAAAAACAAAAGAAACCGATTCCTGAGCTCACCGGATAAGTACTTGACTGCTACTGAGAGCCCAGCTTTGATCCAATACGACGCCGTTCTTCTATGGATTCCGCTCAAGCTCAGCGTCGCCTCCAGGCCATTAACGGCCACCTCATCTCCGACGTAGCCGAGTCCGAGTCCATTCTCCGCCCCAACTCCACCGCCGCCGAGTTCGTTTCCGGTCCGCTCCCTCTCTCTTATCTTTCAGCTCTGTTTTGTTTATGTGGTGTGGAGCTCAATTTCGTTTTTGTATATGAAAAAGATAGGGATCGTGTTCTTAGTGGTGGACGTGGATTTTTAGTGTGGATTTTGGTGGATTTGTTGGCTTTGTTTTGAAGGTTTTATAGTGCTCTGGAGTATCCGATTAGTCACTTTTTTGTTTTGCGGTGTGTCCCACGCATCCTAATCCGGAGCACTTGAGAACGTCCCGGCTTTTGTTATCTTTGATCAAATAGTGCTTCACTAGATGATGCTCTGTTTTGATTTCATAATCTGGTTTTTTTTTTATTTTTTATTTTTATGTGAAAATAGCGCTTCGATTGTGGTCAGGATCATTGGCTGTAGGTCAAAAAGAGAGACAGGTTTGGCCCGCTTGGGACAATTCTGTGAGAATAATTGGTTTTTTCAAAAGGCATCTAGATCTTTGCTCTAGAACTAATGTTTTTGAGTGTTTACGAGTACTACTTTTGTTCTCGTTTTGCTTTTTATTTTTAGAAATGAAGTTGACGTATGATTTTGATTATCTGAACATATGCTTAAGAAAAATCTGTTACTGTAGAACTGTTTTCTAAGACGAAAAGGAATAAATAAATATAATCCAAATGTGTTTCTTGTTAAACTTAATAGTTCTATCACCAATGCAAAGTAGGCAGAGCCACTTCTGGGATTAAGAACTTTTTCTCTTCAAAGTTCTTTCGATTTGATTTGTACCTCAGTTCTTTGCTCTTTTGTTTTCTTTGTGTGTTTAACTGCCTATAGCTTTTTTCCTTTGAGATTACTAAAGTCGCGCGGGAATTGTAGCTGTGCGCATCCTGTCTTGTGCGATGATTATGAAAGTGGATCTGAAAAAGTTGTTGTTCAGTGATATTTTGCAAAAATCTAGTGTCCCCAGAAGGAATTAAAAGAGTTTCTTTTGAAAGTTGTAGCTTTCTCGTTAATCAGTGGATTATGAAATGAACACAGTAACAGTAGCGTGATAAAAGTTAAACATAAGACATGTCTGAAATATTCAACTATTATGCTCAATTACATATTGTAATATCAGCACCTTTTGTAATTTCTTATCAGAGCAAGGGTACAGTGTGGTGCTTCCAGAGAAACTACATACAGGAAAGTGGAATGTATACAGGTAGGCATATTCTCTTTTCTTGTATGTTTTGCCTCTCAAAAGTCATTTGGTTTCTCTAAAGAGAAGATTTGTATTTTGTGGTTGTAGATCTGCACGTTCTCCTTTGAAGCTTGTTACTACATTCCCTGATCATCCCGAAATTGCTACGCTGCACGATAATTTTGTGTGAGTGTCACCTCACTTTTGAAAAACTACATGATTTCAAGTTCCAAAAGTTCCTCCAAATACAAAATCTATATATTTACCAAATCACAGTTGGTTTTAGATAATATGAAATTTGCTAAATTATTCCATCTAACTTTGTGAATTTTAGGCATGCAGTCGATACGTTTAGAGATTACAAATATTTGGGAACAAGAATTCGGGTTGATGGAACAGTTGGAGAGTGAGTTTCCTTTATATAAATTTAAGTTCTCACATTATTGTGGAGGCCTCACCCAGATGCATTCATTTTTCTTCCTTCCAGATACAAATGGATGACCTTTGGAGAAGCAGATACTGCTCGGTCAGCAATAGGTTCTGGCCTCATATATAATGGCATACCAAAGGTTAAGTCTCACTCAAAATTCTAGTGTTCACACACTGGTGTTGTTGACTTTTCACTTTTCTTTTTTGGGGTCAGTGAACCTTATTTTTGGAACTAGTTACTCAAAAATTACCCTGGAAGATATTAAGAGATATTTCCACCTGTTACTTCAAGTTAACTTTTCCTTGTATTACTTCACATACAGGGATCTTGCATTGGGTTGTATTTTATTAACAGACCGGAATGGATGATTGTTGATCATGCCTGCTCTGCGTATTCTTACATATCAGTTCCTTTGTATGACACTCTAGGTTTGTACAACCTTCCCCAAATTTCCAAGTTCGGTCTAGTTTTCAGATGTTAGATCTAATATGGCATTCTCTGCAGGTCCAGACGCTGTCAAGTACATTGCTAATCATGCTGTTGTACAAGTTATATTTTGCGTGCCTGAAACATTGAATAGTGTGAGTTTAAGCTATATTCATGGTGCACTATAACTAAATGATGTCTTCCGCAGTTAGAATAAATTTATCTCGCAACTTTCTTTTAATACTAGTACAGTATATAGAGGCATCCAATAGCAAATATAACGAGACTGATACTATCATACTTGGACATGCATGATCGGTAATATTCAATTTATCTTTCTCAAAATGCTATCCGATATGTGTAGCAAGACTTCATCATAATACAAACATCATGTTAATAAAGATAGGAATTACTTAGATCATGAAAAGGAAATGATGCTCCACGTTATTTATAAATAAGCAACGAAGGAAGAGGAAGATTTAGAAAGATAAAGAAAAGCTATTGATATCTTAAAATGCACAATGTCCACCACCTACTAGACAAAGTGGTTGTACTAAACTATGCGATGGTGACTTCTTTCACTTAGCCATTTGGCTCATAATTGAGCATTATGTGTATTGGCTTTTTGGTGACTGCACGTTAATAGGCAGACTAAGAACTGTATATTATATCATTGTGAATTTCCTTCAGTGACATCTTTTATCATTTCGAGTTGCAGATATTGAGCTTCTTGTCAGATATTCCAACTGTACGCCTGATTGTGGTATGATATTACTTCTCATTTTTCCATTTAATCGATAGTCAGCACAATGAATTAGTACATCTACCACATACTGAAATTTAAGATATTGAATTTGAAATTGATGTTGGAATCAGCTTTTCGTACTCTTAAAGTAATGTCTGCTGTTTCTTTCATTATTATGCAGGTTGTTGGAGGGATAGATGAACAAATACCATCCCTCCCATCTTCAACAGGAGTCAAGGTTGTAACATATTCCACATTGCTCAATCAGGTAATGCTTATCTTATCTTGCTTTGAAAGTTTTAAGATTTAGGGGATTCATAAAGACAATGAAAGACAATGCATTCTACTATGCTTAGAGAAACTCAGATAGTCGACACCCTTGGCATAAATTTCCTGAAAAAGGTTTTCTGTTTTTTCTCCTTCCTCCCAATGGACGTAGTGCCTGATTTCTCCGCTCTACTTTGTCCTCACAAATAGAAGCATTTACCCCTTGCATCTGGTTGATGAGGCTCACAGTCCTTCCAGACATAGTAAACATTATCTGTTTTCATTTGCTTGTGGACCTGGAACCAAAACTAGTCTGCAGTGGCCATGGAATAAGTTTCGTTGGAAACCCTTGCCCTACATCACCATTCAATAAATATATATTCTTCCGATGAGTTTCAATACTATAGAGAAGGGGATTTTTGACTCTTTATGACAAGTATGCAATACTTTTCGGAAATCACTAATCTTTGCATCACTCTACAGTACTTTTCTTCTAATTCATTATATGCTTTTAGGGCCGTAGTAGCATACAGCCTTTTTGCCCACCAAAATCGGATGATATTGCAACAATTTGCTACACAAGTGGTACAACTGGCACCCCAAAGGTAAATCTTAAGACTTTATGAATGTTTAGCTTTATGATGAAGTTAGTAAGTTTCCCCTATAACTGTTTAACTGTATATGTGCATTTTTTCCCTATATAGTTTTGAGTTTTCTCTTGTAACTGTTGTTTATAAAGAAAAAAAAAAAGACTGAGAGAGCAAATGAAAGGAACACAAGTTGCCCATATTGGAGCTGGCTCCTTCTGAATTTGTGTGATAACACTTTCCTTTTCATAGTTATCAGAATTAAAGTATTCTGAACAGTACCATTTTGCTAGGGAGCTGTGTTGTCTCACGGAAACTTGATTGCAAGTGTTGCTGGGGCCACTTTTGGTATGCAGTTCTACCCCTCTGATGTGTGAGTATCAATGGTTTTCCCTGCTTCTTAGTATATTATTATTTTCAGGTTTTGTTGTAATGTTTATAAAATCATATAGAAGTGTTTTGTCTCATCTAAATTTGCCTCATTTTTTGCCAGTTACATGTCTTATCTGCCTTTGGCACACATTTATGAACGGGCTAACCAGGTCATGACAGTACATTTTGGAGTTGCTGTTGGATTCTACCAAGGGGTAGGAGACTTGATTTAAGCTGTTTTAATTTTCGGTTTGTTTCCTCCTTAAGCTTGTCCCCTTGAGTGTAACATGCTATCTTCTTTCTTTTCTTCTTCAAGCCTCAAATTTTCTTGAAGCAATACAATATACGCTGTTATAGAACAATTATATCTGTGAAAAAAGGCTAGTGAATTGAGTGCCTAGAATTAGGTACCCTTGACGGCCTTGAGATATTTTTAAGCACTCAGGTCAATGCAATTCCCGTGGACGGTAACTGCATTTTACTGAAAGGTTAGATGCATATCACTTTGTTCTGAGTTGTTCTGGTGGCATTGTTGTAAGAAATTTAGTAGAAAATTTGGATCATCTAAATGTTACATATCCTATCGGTAAGGTTTTGGACTTGAACAATTGCATCTTTACTTATTTGAAGAAGGTGGATGTATATAGTTGCAACATATTTAGAACTGAGTTAAATAAACGGACTAGTTCCTATATCTTTGATAATCCATAATGTTCATTGTTCAACAGTTTAGCATTACTAATTCTAAGAATCTGATCCAACTTTGCTTTTTATTTCAATAAAAAGCTGTTTCTTTTCTAACAAAAAATAAAATTTGCTTGATGCAATGCAATACACACTGCTCCGGAATTATCTGTCTTTGAACTGTTAGTCTACCCTTTAGAAACCTTTGGTAGGGACTCCTAATGATATCTAATGGAATTAATAAGTTCAGTTTCAAAAACTCATTTACTAAACCTAGTTTTGTAGCTTCATTAATATATTGTAAACCATGGGCCTACCTGTTGTAATATTGCGATATATGCTGGAGGATATAGTGTTTGAAGTGTTTATATCCAGAAAAGTACTAAGGATTTATATAAACGTTGTTTGCAGGATAATATGAAATTGATGGATGATATGGCTGCTCTAAGACCTACTATCTTCTGCAGTATCCCTAGGCTGTATAATAGAATATATGCTGGGTAAGGCAATTTTTCACATATGTTCAGATTGATCTTGTGAAATAAACTATATAGCTAGTCTGACATGGAGTGGATTCCGTGGTTGTTCAGTATCACAAATGCTGTGAAGACATCAGGTGTGCTTAGGGAGAGGCTATTTAATGCTGCTTACAATGCCAAGAAGAAGGCCTTATTAAGTGGTAAATTATACCTTTAATTACATTTAAGATGAGATTAAGTCTGAAGTTCTTGAATGCTTAGTGTAATTTTTTTTTATTAATCTATAGTGGGACCTTTTAGTAAAGGTTTTAAGATGGGAAATCAAAACTTACACCTTTTAGAATAGGTTTAGCTGCAAACCTTCCACTGGAAAATGTAACTGCAATTTTGTATGGTACTGAATGATTATAGGCTTCCAACCCGAAACCACTTGGCAATGGGTGGAGAGGCCCAGACCTTATAGCTATGCAAGGGTTTAATTTTCCAATGTGGGATGACACTCCACACTCAAGAGTCACTCCACGCTCGTAACTGCGACTCGAGCCAAACATGCGTACAACCTGAAACTGCTAACCGGAGTATGACTGGTCACTCGCTCAATACGTGGGATAACTTCTCAGATGCCATGATGGAATTGTGTCAAAAACTAAACCAATTGGCAGCAGGTGGAGAGGCCCAAGATGACAGAAGTTCTGTAGGGCCTCAATTTCTCCAATGTGGGATAATAATATGTCAATCTAGAATTCTGGAAAATGAGAAACAACAGAATATACTAGTGAAAGATGTGATACCCCAGAAAATGTAGAGATTAGCAGATTGGGACATGAAAAGATGAAAAAAGCAAAAGAACCACAGAACATAGAAAGCTAAAGCACTACAGCTCTCTAATCCAAACTATAGGATGAGGAGAGTAATCTTTAAATTTTGGAGAAAGTGATACATGATGCTGATCCAAAACAAGTGATGCTCATGAGTCTTATTGTCCGGTATGGTATTATGTTTGTTCGTCACTGCAGAATTACTTATTGTATCATGTTGAATGTTTCAGGAAAAAATCCGTCTCCCATGTGGGACAGGTTGGTGTTTAATAAGATAAAGGCTAGGTTAGGAGGACGTGTTCGTTTTATGGCATCAGGTGCTTCACCCTTGTCGCCTGATGTTATGGACTTTTTAAAAATGTAAGTCCTTTGCACTTCTTGGCATACTGAATGAGGGAGTCCTATACAGTTGATCTTTTAGCTATATTTTCTGTCCTTGTAATTAGTGATTATTTATATCCAGATGCTTTGGGGGTGAAGTAAATGAAGGGTATGGAATGACGGAGACTTCCTGTGTTATTAGTGCTATGGACAGTGGTGACAACTTATCCGGCCATGTTGGGTCTCCTAGTCCAGCCTGTGGTGAGTTACTTACCATTTGTGTTTAGCACACTTCTTGAACAAAATGGAGTTACTAACCCATGTTATTGCATCAATGAGTTGATTTCATTTATTAGCATATTATATGTTTTTTTATCTTCTTCATTATCCATGGAAAATCAGCCTTTAGTTACCTGGAAAAATGTGATTGTGGAATCTTCCTCTATAGGTGCCATTCCAATTGTATTTGGTTGTCTTAGCTATCATGTCTTTGCGGATAGAAAGAGTTTTTCCTAGACATTGCATGAAGACGATCCAAACCCTAGTGGTTAACATGGTGGGAGTTGTGGTTGTAAACTTGGAATTATAATCCAAATGATACTCATTTGGTCATCATTGGATGACTTATGTATTTGTATTTAAACTTGTTGTGTGCTGTTGGCTGTAGTTATTCAGACACATCAAGCTGATTAGGCTGAACGATTTCAATGACTGGTTACATTATATGTCTTTGCATATAAGGCTCGGTCAAAGATCTGAAAACCAGATGAGACCAACCAATTCAATCCAAACCTGATTGGATTTGTCTCTTTAAAGGAAACCCAAACAAGTTGGTTTCGTCAGGTTATTATAATAAAATCTTACACGACCAACCTGATCTGACCTTTTAAATTGGTAGCTCCCTATCGAACCAGCTTTATATGGGGTATGAACTCGGCATACTACTCGAGGGTTGGTGAATGATGGTCCAGTATAAGTGATTAGGTGGATTGAAGGAGCTCATTTTTCTTGGTTTTTTGTGTCCTAGAATGATCCCACGGGGTCAGTCAGATGGAAAGTTTTTCATATCCTGACCTTAATTTCATATCCATTTGATCTCCTGGTTGTATTTATGTTACACAGTACTATGCAGCACTTTTAGCAACTTGAAGATCAGGATTTGTTTAAGGTTTACTTGTGTTTGTCGAATATCGAACGAAAGTTGCATGTGTTAACTGGTATCATTAGTCAAAGTTATGATTTGTTCATACAAGGTTTCTTTTACTTTCTAATGCCTTTTTTTCTGAACTTGGGGAAAAATTGATTTAAAATTTCATGATTTCATTTCAGAAATCAAGCTTGTTGATGTACCAGAAATGAATTACACATGTAATGATCAACCCTATCCACGTGGTGAAATCTGTGTCAGGGGTCCTACTATTTTCCAAGGCTATCACAAAGATGAAGTGCAGACGTACTGAACTTGCCTTTTTTTTTTTTTGCTTTCTAATTTGTACTCATTATGTCAGATGTTGATTGTCTGATGATATAAACTATTATAATCAATAGGAGAGAAGTGATTGATGAAGATGGGTGGCTTCATACTGGAGATATTGGATCATGGTTACCTGGTGGTCGTCTGAAAATTATTGATAGGTGAGATTATCCAACCCTAAATGATAGTTTTGCAGATTCTTTGGTACTAATTCTGTACAAGTTAGTACAAGGAAAGAAAGTTTATATTTTCTGATCCTGACATGCCAAATAAGGGTGTTAGTATTGCAATTTATTTTACTATCGAATAGTCTACCTGATAATTACTTGATCAGGAAGGTGTTCTCCCATGGTAACCTCAACTTGTTTAGTATGGAAAGGTTTTGGTATGTGTATGCGTGTCTGTGAAAATACCATTTGTGTTTGCGCTCGCGCTCGCGTATGATTCAAATATGTAGGGCAACTGTGTGTCTGCTGATGGTGGCTTCTTGTCATTCCAAAACGTTCTGGGTCTGGTGTACTGCCATGGCCTATCCCAAAACTTTTGGTGATAGGTTGTGAGCCCCTTCAGTTAGGACTTTTTGGAGTCCATGCAGACATATGAGAGTTTGAAACAAATTAGTAACAATCAATCACACCATTATTTCATAGTGGCTAAGTTTACAAAATGCTGGCTGTAGGTTGTATACAAAGGGTTGATTAAACTGTGATGTTATTACTTTATTTCTTAAACTCCTGCCTCTTTTTGTGAGTGCTATACTCTATGTGGAAGCAATATTCTGTTGCACTTATAGGATGTGCCTTGAGTAGTTTAGTGTTTTGACCTTAAACTTATAAATGTTTTTTTCATACAACTGTAGGAAGAAGAACATTTTCAAGTTGGCACAGGGAGAGTATATAGCTCCAGAGAAAATAGAGAATGTTTATGCCAAGTGCAAGTTTGTTGCCCAGTGCTTTGTTCACGGTGAGGGAATGGACTTCAAATGGTCTCTGTCTCTCTGACACATTTTTGGGATGCTGATTTCTTATTTTCTTCTATTGTTAGGGGACAGCCTAAATTCTTCTTTGGTAGCAATTATCTCAGTTGACCAAGATGTGTTGAAAGCATGGGCTGATTCTGAAGGCATAAAGGTACAGATATGACATCTCAGTTTTGCCAACTTACTTCATGATTTAAGTCACAATTTACATATGTTTACCTCCTGATTAAGGTCTTG
The DNA here is from genome assembly GCF_000184155.1 of Fragaria vesca subsp. vesca. Taxonomy (NCBI): domain Eukaryota; kingdom Viridiplantae; phylum Streptophyta; class Magnoliopsida; order Rosales; family Rosaceae; genus Fragaria; species Fragaria vesca. The sequence goes on along the minus strand of NC_020494.1, from coordinate 12,245,220 downwards.
TTAAAGGTCGGTTGATGTTCTCATTGCATAGAAATAAGAATTTGGCCGGATAATCTTCATGCTAAGATTTCAAGATCAAAACCTCAGACAAACTGGAAATAGTTAATGTGCAAAGACCTCCTCTCTGGATAAATCCAGCAGAGTCGAAGTTCCAGCTTCAATATCCACTGCATCAAGTCTCTAAAAGTACTAGTTACGAAGTTTTGATCTGTGTTTTGATTTGTAATACTAGGTGAAATAAGGAGGGTACCCAATACCCATTACTAAATTTCAATATGCCTTCCTAGAGATGAATGTTGTTTGGTGCTTTAAACAATTATATAAGTAAACAAGTAGTCCATTCACCCAAAAAAGAGACTGCTATTATGTTAGTATTAGTAGTTACTCGAAGAAGGGCATGGCTATTGGCTGCCGAACGAAAACCTCTTATTCTATGCTAACTATTTTGTTCATTGTTCTATGTTTCTGTGTGTGCAGTATGAAAGTTTAGGGCAATTGTGTAATGATCCAAGAGCAAGGGCCGCTGTATTGGCTGATTTGGATGCTCTTGGCAGGGAAGCTCAGGTAAGTTTTCAATGGCTGTTGTCTTGCACCTTGTTCATATTTTTCGTGTTAAATTCTGAAATATATAATTTTATACATTTCCCTTCAGTTGAGAGGTTTTGAATTTGTAAAAGCCGTGACACTGACGGTGGAACCGTTCACATTGGAGAATGGTCTGCTCACTCCAACATTTAAGGCAAGTATAGCTAAGCTAGTTTCAAATATTGAACAGCAAATGTATGCATTAGTTAAGATGACAATCTCATTTTATTTTTGATTTCTTCAGATCAAGAGACCTCAAGCAAAGGAATACTTTGCACAAGTAATATCCAAAATGTACTCGGAGCTTGCTACTTCTGATCCCGCCCCTTCGAAGCTATGAGTTCTACTAGGAGCAGCTAGGCTCTCGATAGCACAATAGATTAAGAAAACAAAAATACAAGAAATGAGACTATTAGAGGATGGGGAAAAAAAAAAAAAAGAGGAGGAAAATAGCCAAAGTGGAGAATAGAAGCCAAACATTCCTGACAGGAAAGATGAAGACATGGTTGGTTTGTAGCTTCTCATACTTGACTGCTGTTTGTTATTTGTTTCTCCAAGTGAAATCACAATTTTAGTGAATTTATTTGCCGTTCCTCAAATAAAAAAAGAAAGCTGTAAGTTAATAAACAAACTTTGATGTTCAGTTCAACAAGCCAGAGGAGCATTTGTTGGGCAGCATCCCTCAGCCATTAATCCCATTGGCTTTGCCGCTTTGGCCACAGAGCTGTATCTTGTAAAGTTTAGCAACCTCCTTTATGTACGAGACTGAAATTCTCTTTTTCCCATTTATTATTTTTGAAGGAAAAAACTTGGGTGACAAGGTCTTGTCACTCTAGCAGGTGATCAACACCGATGAAGAAGTGACATGTGGCCAGAAAAATAATTAAATATAAATACTAATTACCAATAACCCCATGTAGTGTCTTTAAAGTCAAACCTAAACTCTTTAACAGGACACGTGTCCCTTTCCTATTGGTGTTGGTCACTTGCAAGCGAAGTCGAGTTCATTTTTGAATCTCAGTGGCCCTCCTTTTGTGGTTTGGGAAGCATCATTTCTAATCAGATTCAGCCAAAGCAAGCAAAACTAAGAAAGCTAAGATATAGAGTTAGAAATCAACATATTAATGCTAGAAATAGCTTCAATGAAATTGTGAAGCTATCGAATGGCCGAAGCTATAATTACTAATTAATAGAAAGATTAATCAAGATTCAAAGTAATTATACCTGTTCCTGAAGTAGAAAACGTTCCATTTGAGTATGCTTTTTAGTAGTTCCATTTGGTTATCGCCTTGTTTTAGCGGATCTCAATATCGGGGTTTTTGATCTCTTTGAATTCCATATTCTAAGTCTATTCCCCGAGTATATGCTTCAACAGGAATTACACAAGGGTGGATTTCTCATGGTTGGTGCCGCTGCGCATGCTATCAGGACACACCCTATGTGTACCGATCCTCAAATTCTCAGCATGCTATTGACCCTTAGTAGACTGCCGTATGAACTTGAGTAATTTTGAATAAAGTAAAGCTCATTGTAATTAGAGATCTCTTGTAATTATTAGTAAGAATCTCATATTTAAATGGTGAGAAAATATGAATCACTAAACAACAAATTTTATGGGGTTTTGCTATGCGTCATCTTTATACGCTTTTATGGAGTTTTAGGGTTTCCATCTTGTTGATAAGAACATGTTGCGCCGATTGATGAGTGTTTTAGTTTCCAATTTTTGCTAGGAAACCTTTCCCAACCCCCCTCCCAAAAAAACAAAAAAGAAAAAAGAAAAAGAACCTGTATAAGAAGCCCCTTGTTGCAAACCCTAAACGCTGCGAGAGGAACCAATATGGGATCGAAATCAAAATGTCTATAGGGAACCAAAGATAGGATCAGCCAGTTGCCGGACCATATTCGTGTTCATATTCTATCCTATCTTCCGATGTTGTGTGCTGTTCGAACCACGGTTTTGTCTAAAGGATGGAACAAACTTATGGACCTTCGTCCCAACCCTAGACTTGGATTATTCCAATGCATATGGTCATCCAAGTCGGAAGAGTAATTATGATAAGTTTGCCAAGTTTGTTGATTATGCACTTTCGTCACACAGCTCATCAACGATCAGAAAGTTTCGTCTTCATATTGATGGCAACATTGAGCTTCAAAAGAAAGATTTTTCTCGCGTTCGAAAATGGATATGCACTGCCATGGGGCATGAGGTTTCTGAACTTGATCTTTCTTTTTCCCCTCTTCAGTTCTGGAGAGACAAGTTAGAGTTGAAACTGCCTAGAAGAGTTGTCCGGAGCAAAACTCTGGAGGTCTTGAAGGTGGATTCAAATTGTATTACGTATCCAACTACCAAACCATGTTGTTTTCCTAGCCTCAAGTTCGTTGATATTACAGCAAGGTATATAGATAATTATTCCTCATTGGGAAAACTTTTTTGCAACTGCCCTGGATTGCAAACTCTAAGAGCAAGCATTTCTGCAAATAATAAAACAAAGGTGCACATGATTATAATCAAAGCCCCAAACCTTCAAAACCTTGTTGTCTATGGCGATTGTTTTAGTTGGTTTCCAAAATATATTATGCAGAATGTAAAATTCCTAGTCAAAGCCAACATAGAAAACATATATAGTGAAAAAAATATTTCAAGTCCAGAGCTTTTGAACCGTGCAACTGCTTTACTTGCGGGAGTTTCCAGCGTTGAGTATTTGCATATATCAAGTAAGAATTTTGTGGAATGTTCACTGCCAAAATTTATTAATTTAAAGCAATTGAATTTGGTTCCTTTTGGTTGCTCTTATTTGGAATATTTGATGGAGTTGCTTAAGCGATCACCTAAGCTTGAAGATCATCTTGTCTTAGATCTTGATGTCGGCTCATGGTATGATGAGAAATATGTCGAATACAAGCCTTTTGAGCTTCCAGAGATTATGCCTATTTGTGTGGTGTCACACCTCAAGACTGTTTCCATTACTCACATCACGGGACATGATGATCAGTTGGATGTGGTGAAGTATTTGTTGAAATATGGTCAAGTTCTGAGGAATATGACTATATTCACCTGTGGTATTCTTCTTTTTAAGACTCGTCATATCACAGAAGAGAAGTTCCAGAGGGTAATTTTGATGTATCCAAAGAGTTCAAGCACTTGTGAGGTTGAAGTTAGGTTTGAAAATATAGGGGTAGGTTCGTCGAGTTGTTTTGAATGTGAAAGAACCTACCTCTATGTGAGTCGAAGATAATTTTCTTTTTTCCCCAGAATTTGTTTTACTCCATTTTTGTAGTTTGTCCTGTTTAGTTGTTGGTGTGAGTTGGAAGAAATAACTCTAGATGATATTGTTCGTCATTGAATCTAGTTTCCATGCCATCTCCAGTTGAACTTATTAATTAGAAGATTTGTGGGATTATAATCATATGAGAAGATTTTCTCTAATGGTACAAATGAATTTGTACTGTTACATATGCATTTGTGCGTATCAGAAATCTTTATTAAAAAAGTTGAATCAAGCAGACACACAT
>NC_020494.1:12240412-12241102 GCF_000184155.1 Fragaria vesca subsp. vesca | reverse complement strand
ATCACCAAATCATATGAAATTTTGTAGAGGTGATCTACTCATATAGACCTAAGATATGAACGGTGGAGATGTAAAATTATAATCGGGAAGTTGGTGTAATGCCATATCCCTATAAATGGCTTAAAATAGGGATCCCTCGTTGGAAGGGCCCTGTATATATATTTATGTATATATAGTCATTCTCAGCTGCAGACGTCCGCAATTATTCTTACGGTGCAGATTTCCATTTTACATTCACTTTTCAATCGAATTTTTTATCTCCACCGTCTAGTATTTAGATACTAATGTATAGATCATCTCTGCAAAATTTCAGCCATATCATTAAGACACTCAAAACTATGTTTTTCTGTTATAAACATGAACGGTTCAAATTCGACAGAATTATGTTCATCCATTGGTTTAATCGAGTTTGAGTGCCTTAATGATAATCAAATTGGTTGAAATTTTACATAGATTATCTATACATTAGTATCTAAATACTAGACGGTGGAGATGTGAAAATTCGATTGAAAAGTGAGTGTAAAATGGAAATCCGCACCGTAAGAATAAATGCGGACATCCGCACCGTACCTGAGAAAATCTGTATATATATATACACACACAGAGTATCAGGTGCGGACGTCCGCATCTGAAACGGACTATATATATATATATCATGCATATATGGGATATATGACTGATATAATTGAT
>NC_020494.1:12237961-12239758 GCF_000184155.1 Fragaria vesca subsp. vesca | reverse complement strand
GGCCAGATCACCAAAAACTTCAAACAAAGTCAATCTGGCCAGAAAACTGGAATTCGGCGGACTCGCCGGGGATGGAAAGTGGTTGGGGAAGCTGCTGGAGTCCGCTGGGGTGGAGGCGCGCCCTCGCCAGCGCCGTACGGTGACGAACGGAGGGATGTCCGCATTTTAAGGCGGTGCGGACGTCCTTATCTGAAACGGACTATATATATATATATCATGCATATATGGGATATATGACTGATATAATTGATTCTAGTCTCCTCTTCTCTGGTATCAATTGTGATGTCCAGAAACTTTCATTTATCGCATTGTATTTTTATTGAAATTCTTTATTTAGTTCGTATAAACAAGTTCAAAGGGATTTAAGATCCTCTAAAGTTATTTGTCTGCAGTTTTTGTAAATTTCATTAGATCGCCATCTTACATGTAATCTCATGGATCTTAAGTACATATTTACTAATTGCTAGTAGACAATGGAAGTGCATATATATCATAGCTGATAGCTGGAACTATTACCTTTTACTGGCATAGTTATAAGTTACTGATGCTTGAACTGAAGTGAGGAGCTAGAGGCATTTCCAGCTGGGTGTGCTGCGAGGGTGGTGAAGCAGATTTTGAAGAGCAAGCAGGAAGTTGAATACTGTCAAAACACCATTGCGTAAAGCTGATGTTTGTTGCAGTCATTGGTTCAGACTCTTTATGTTTTGTCATCCTGAAAAAACAGGCGTAGCTCGCAAGCTGAGTAAAATGCAGAGGCCAGCTGACAATTCATAGATACTGAGAAAACTGGTATAATGGCCGTACACTGTCATTAGAAAAATGTGCATGCAGCTAGCTCAATGTTGGTTTAACCACTATTGCTGGATTTGGACATCTTGGAGTTCAGTTGTACAGGTTTCAGGCTGTGTCGTAAATTGTTTTGATTTTGATAGTTGTACAGGTTTCAAAGAGTATTCACTAATGGGAGTATAAACTATAAGTTTTTTTTGTTATTTTTGAAACTCAATGGCCTCCTTTTGTGGCTTGGGAAGCGTCTTTTCAAACACTGTTTTTTTTTTTATTTCTTCAAATTTATACTTTGCAAGGGTTACTACATAAGGACAGTTCCAACAAGTTTTAGTATGGACCATAAACTGGATCGCATTGTCCAGTTGATATTCTGAACTCGTTGTCTACACTAATCGCAGTAGATATCACATCACTTTTGAGTTGTGCACTTATGTAGAACGCACTGCGTACTCTATTATCAACCATCAAATGAGGTACACTCATTTAGTAGGGGCATGAATCGGATTACACACCAACACTATTAGCTTGAATAATCAAATCCTATTGCTATTGCTTTGCTAAGCTCATGCTGGCAGCAACTGAAGTGATATTTTATCGAATTGAAGTGATAAATTACCAAACTCCAGAGTTCAGACATGAAGATGGGTTACGCTTGTTCAAGCTTTATAGTTTGAGACTTCGGGAGGATATTAGAACAATCAACATTTATATTCACCACTTTCGTAGAAGAACTGCTAAACGTAAATAAAGTTTAAGCATTTAAAAGAGACTAATGTGATACCCGAATTTTAAAAAATATCAATATGATACCCAAACATTGATTTTGACATCAACGAGATACTTCCGTCTAATTTCTGTGACTGAGCTGTTAATTTGCTAACGTATCAAAACATTGGTCCCAAAACAAAAGGACAAAATGGACTTTTTAGCCAGAAGTCAAATCTCACAGAAAAATTAACTGAAAAAATAAAACTCAAATACTACAACTCCAAATCGGTTCTCTTTATA
>NC_020494.1:12234080-12237841 GCF_000184155.1 Fragaria vesca subsp. vesca | reverse complement strand
CGTTTGAGAGAATAAGAACAAAGAGAAGCCAAGTGTGCAGATGTAAATGTCTGTTTCTAGCAAGGTAGTGGCTGTACATGAAGACCAGAACAAGAAACGGAAAAAAAAAACCAGATGAATTCCGTCGTAAAAATTGACAGGGGTATCTTGTTGATATCAATCAGTGTTTGGGTATCACTTTAATACTTTTTAAAAAAAATTCAGATATTAAGTTGGCTTTGGCATAATAATTTAGAGACCGTTAATAAATTTTTCTCTATTTAAAATGTTAAATTAAGTATTTAAAATGTTGAATCTTGCTTACTAAAAGGGTAAAACTGTATTCAACCTTTTATTGGTAGGGGTCTACAAATTTTAAATTTTAGGGGGGGTGTATTGTATACGAAATTAGTGGAAGTTTTAAAGAAATCTATGGAATTTAAAAGTCTAGGTGTATTCAATATAGACTTTTAAAAATCAATCAAAGTCTGGGTGTATTCAACTTGATTTTAAAAAAACATTATAAATTCCATCAAAGTTCATGGGTATTCAATTAAGACTTTTTAAAATGAATAAAAGTTCAGATGTATTCAAAATATCATTCATACTTATGGAATTAATAACTCATGGATAATTGTGGACTTTGTAATATAAATTACACACACCAAACTCCAATATTTTTCCATCCACTAGAGCAAAGATTTGGAAAAGTCTATGACAGACTTTCTCTTTACATGTGAATAAGTTGATCCTATGATACATCATCTTTTTTCTTTCTTTTTTTTCTTTTTTTATTAATATTTTGTGCTATCAACGTTCTATTCTACCTATTCTTTTCAATGGTTTTTTAATGTTAACATTTTGTTGTCTTGCAATTGTAATGCTTGGAACCCTCGATAATCTAAATATTATCTACTAACTCTTGATATTAGAACCACATGATCATATATTATTATATTTGCGTACATGAATTAAACTTGTGAACATCTAATGTCCCACTTTAGAACATGTGTCTTTGGTTTACGTACAAGTATGCGTGTTGTTAAATTAATATAATCTTTTTCGTTACCTATGTTTATGTATTTCAATCAAATATTACAACTATATATATCGAAATTAGATAGATGAGCACTAAACTTATAATCGGTGTTATTATGTGTTTGTTATTGCATCTTTATTTTTTTTTCTTTCATGTAACTCTGTAAGTATTGAGAAATCTACATAAGTCATTCATATGAAATTTGTAGATTTCAGAAATCAGTGAAAGTCTGTGATTAAAAATTGATGGTTTTAAGAAATCAGTGAAAGTCTATGAACTTTTCAAAGAGTCTGTAGACTTTTTAAAAAGTCAGTTGATTAAAATAAGTCTGTATGAATCCAAATACAATACACCCCCCTTAGTCAAAATATCACAATTACTGGGTATCATGCCAGAGTTCTTTTTGTTAATACTTTTTATGATGAAGTACAACATTATATTTAAGTTTGTTTTGATATCTTATTTTATGTGATACAAATATAGCTCAATAAAATCATATGTTAACTAGTAACTGCATTCAACCAACTTTCTCTCAAATGTAAATATTTTTTTTTAAACATTTTTTTTAATATTTTTTTTTAAACTTTCCCTCGTACCATTAAAAAGGTGAATTTATAGATTGCGAGCACGTTCAAATTATTTATTTTTACCAACATACAAAAACTATGCGCTTTGAAAGAGAAATGAATGAAAGGTAAAATTGGCAATGAAACTCTCTCCATGGCAACTCTATGAACGAATTTTTTTTTTCCATAATATGAACAAATAATTTGGGATTGCAGAAAAAAAAAAATCAAACGGTCAGAATACGACACGTGTAGATTAAGATGGTAAAAGACTAAAGAGACCCAATTCATGGTAAACAGTCAAAATAGAAGCGTGTCATTACTGCAGGACTAAGTAATGATTATAATAATAGCAAATCACATATACATCCTTTAAAAAGATTTGAAACACAAATAAATCCACTTGTATTGTTGTTAAACAAATAAGGACAGTTTTTAACAATTAAAGACAATCTTTTCTCTACATGCTATGTGTCATGGTTTAATTTACCAAACTAACCCTACACTAATTAAATATGTTTTTAGAAGAGAAAAGTCTCTCTTTTGAGATTTTCAGTAAATGGAATTTAGTAGCATGTTTTCAATAACTTATTGTAGTAGCAGTTAATTCCAGTGTAGTAGCAGGGGTTAACATCCCAGTAGAACTAATAGCAGTTAATTCCAGTAGAAGTAGTAGCAGAGGTTAACATCCCAATAGTAGTAGCAGTTAATTCCAGTAGAAACAGTATCATAGGTTAACCTTCTAGTAGAAAGTAGTAGCAGAGGTTAACATCCAAGTAGAAGTAGTAGCAGGTTTTTAGTGGCTCAGTTAATGTAGTAGCATGTTTTGCTAGAAATCTACACTTCCAACATATGTAGTAGCATGGTTTTAATGGTTTAGCTAGTGTAGTAGCAGCTTTAGTAAGTGCAATAGCAGGTTTTTAGTGGCTCAGCTAATGTAGTAGCATGTTTTAGCATGTTTTGCTGGAAAGCTACACTTCCAACAGATGTAGTAGCAAGGGTTTTAGTGGTTCAGCTAGTGTAGTAGCAGCTTCAGTAAGTATAGTAGCAGATTTTCAGTGGCTCAGCTAATGAAGTAGCAGCTATTTTCAGTACGTACAGGAATAACAGGTTTTTAGTGGTTCAACTAGTGTAGTAGCAGTTAGTTCCAATAAATGCAGTAGCAGTTATTTCCAATAAATGCAGTAACATGTTTTCAGTGGCTCAGCCAATATAGTAGCAACTACTTCCAGTAAATGCAGTAATAAAGCTATTTCCAATAAATACAGTAGCATGCTTTTAGTGACTCAACTAATGTAGTAGCAGTTATTTTCAAAAAAACGCAGCAGCATGTCTTTAGTGGCTCAATTAATTGGTAGCAAGACTAGCAACTATTTCCAAAAATGCAGTAACAAGGTATTACCAGTGGAGTAGTAGCAAGCTTTTAGTGACTCAGCTAGAATTGTAGCATCAACTTTCAGAAAATACAATAGCATGTATTTAGTGAAATCAATAAATAGTAGCTTAATTAACACATATTAGTATAAACTTCATCAGATTATCTTGTCTATAAATTGTTATTCTAATGTGCAAAAATGGATTTATTCCCACATCATGATTACTGAATCAGTAGCAATTAGATGATCAACATGTAAAAGGGTTTTGTATAACAACAACCTCATTGAGGACTTTCATCAAACACCTTATGTGCATAACTCCCATTGTGCTTAAAAACCCAAAAAAAGATAATCAAATCTGTTGAAACAAATACACCAATTTGCCTAAAATCAATATACAAGTTTCCTAAACAAAATCATGATCATTATTGAATCAAATCAAACAGACCCAACTCTAATTTGGAAATGGGACATGAAGCAAATCTGAAAAGAAACAAAACGAACAGTAGCAACCTCTCACTCCTTATTCCTTTTGGGCTTGGCCGTGGCGGCATGCTTCTTCTTCGCCGGAGCAGCAGCGGCGGGCTTGGACGGAGCTGCGAGGGACTTAACGGAGGGGATCTTGTAGGAGCTTTTGACCTTGATGAGCTTATTGGAGCTGACGAGCTTCTTCAAATGGTAGAGCAGAAGCTTCTTGAAGTTCTGGGAGAGAGAGAGAGAGAGAGAGAGAGAGAGAGAGAGAGAGAGAGAGAGAGAGAGAGAGAGAGTAGAGAGAGAGAGAGAGAGTAGAGAGTAGAGTAG
>NC_020494.1:12207272-12234060 GCF_000184155.1 Fragaria vesca subsp. vesca | reverse complement strand
GGGTGGACTCAACGGTGAGGATGGTGAGGGGGAAGGTGAGTTGATTCTTGTTCACACAATTTCAATTTGATTGTCGTTGATTTTAGATAGGTGTGGACGAGTATGAGTCATGCTACTGCACATTTCATAGTAGCAGTAACTATTCAGTGGTCAGTAGCAGAAGACCTCCAATCATGATAGTAGCAGAAGGCTTCCAATCGCGACATAGAAACTTTGTTTAGTTCGACAGTAGTAACTTCTTCAGTTTACAGTAGCAGAATGTTTGTAAACGATTGGTGTAGTAGCAGGAAATTTTTCGATCGGTTCAGTAGCAGTAGATTTCTAGTCGGTGGCAGTAGCAGCAGATTTCTGGTCGGCAACAGTAGCAGCAAATTTCCAGTCGGAGGCAGTAGCAGCAGATTTCTAATCGGAGACAGTAGCAAGGAAATATGTTTTAATTAAGGACAAAATTGTAAATGTGCAATGCCACATGGCAACAATATAACAGTTTGTCCTTATTTGTAAATGTTTGTCCTTATTTGTTTAGTAATATGCTTAATGGATCTTTTTGTCAATTGATATTTGGTTAGTAACTAATATATAGTTTACTCTATTTTCTATTATACAGGGTCATTCCAATGAGGGATCCCTATTTTAAGCCATTTATAGGGATAGGGCATTACACCAACTTTTTGATTATAATTTTACATCTCCACCGTTCATATCTTAGGTCTATATGAGTAGATCACCTCTATAAAATTTCATATGATTTGGTGATCGTTAAGGCTTTCAAAAGTTCAATTTAGTTTTAATGACCTTCAACGGTTTTAGTTTGACATAAGCTGGACCGTTCAAAATCATTAAAACTAAATCAAACTTTTGAAAGTCTTAACGATCACCAAATGATATGAAATTTTGTAGAGGTGATCTACTCATATAGACCTAAGATATGAACGGTGGAGATGTAAAAATTCAATTGGAAAATGGTGTAATGCCCTATCCCTAGAAAGTGACCAAAAATAAGGATCCCTCGGTGGAAGGAGGCTGTTCTATTATAATAATAATGATGCATCTTTGCTCACTTCATTGGACACGTCACCATCAACCCACCAAACAAATTAAATCAATTTTGATTTATTCCATAACCGTAGGTCCAAAAATCATTCTCTCCCAGCGAACCCACCGCCACGTCACCCTCCCAGACACGTGAAATGCCATCACTAACCTCAGCCACAAAGCCCTACCAATCACCAAACCAAAGAATAAATCTTAAAGTAGGCCATCGCTGTAGAGGATCCGAAGTTCCAGCACCTGCTTCGTTGCAAAGCATTGGTTTTCAGAGTCCACAGTCAACCCAAAAAATAGTAAAAAGAGAGAGACAGAGCAGAGCCAAAGCGGAGAGAGTCGCTCACGGTTCAATTCTACCGCCAAACTCATAAGCGCTTCTCCTATAAGCACTTCTCCCCACCACTCAAATCGCAAGCTTACTTCTTCCTTTTTGATCGAATTGGATTCATTACACCGTGAAATCTCCGATCAGGTTATGCTGTGCGGTGCGGGATTCGTCGGAATTCGGTGGTGTTAGGGTTTGATCGGAAATCCGAATTCATCGACGGCGGCGGCGATGCTGTCGAATCACTTGCAGAATGGGATCATCGACGCGCCGAAGCTGGCCTGGTCTCGCTTACCGAACTCGGAAGACGCCGAGAACGACGTCGTTGGATTGAGGAAGAAAGGCGACGAAGGCGGCGGCGTCGAGAGCCTTGACTATGAAGTCATCGAGAACTACGCTTATTGGGAAGAGCAGGTTACATTTCTCACTTCAATATTCCGCTTCGAAATTTTTGGTTTGAATTTTGGATTGATTTGATTGTTTTTGTTTGGATGAGAACTATAGGCGCAGAGAGGGAAGCTTTATGTTGGATATTATGTGGCTGTGAAGTGGTTCTTTGCTTTGCTTATCGGAATCGGTAAGTCGTTGAATTTGAGTCTGTAACACTTAATGAAGCTTCAATTAGAGTAGAATTTGATTCATTTTTTTGAATTTGAGTTTTCGGAATTTTTTCGGTTGTTTTCAGGTACTGGATTAGCTGCTGTTTTCATCAATATTTCGGTTGAGAACTTTGCAGGCTGGAAATTTGCACTGACATTTGCTATAATACAAAAATCGTATTTTGCCGGTTTCGTGGTGTACGTATTAATCAACTTAGTTTTGGTCTTTTCCTCTGTATATATCATTACACAATTCGCACCGGCAGCAGCTGGGTCTGGTATTCCAGAAATCAAGGGGTATTTAAATGGTAAGATGGATTTGCAGTGTGTTTATTGTGAAGTTTACCGGCCGAGTTTGCTTCTAACTGTTATTCAAATGTTTCAGGGGTTGACATACACGGTGTCCTACTGTTCAGAACATTGATCGGAAAGGTGTGGTGATCTTCTTCGGTATTCTGTACTTATTTTAGGAGTGAACAATGTACGTTACGTTATAATTGTGTTCTGGTGACTGCACAGATATTTGGGAGCATTGGTTCAGTGGGAGGTGGTCTAGCTTTAGGCAAAGAAGGTCCTCTTGTTCATACTGGTGCTTGTATTGCTTCGTTGCTTGGACAAGTAAGCACATAATGCCCTTTTTGAACATCTCTGATTATATAATCTACAGTATACACTCCAAAGCAACATATTTCTTTAGATTTATTTTTCTTTAAAGGGTTCTTCAACTGGTGGACTATGTTAACAATTGATTGCACATTCTTGTACTTGCATTATGTTTCAAGGAAACTTTTATTACATATGATTCCTCACTTTCAAATCTATGTTATTACAGGGTGGATCTACAAAATACCATCTCAGGTACAGGTGGCTACAAATTTTTAATAGTGATCGAGATCGCCGTGATCTTGTGAGTGATTTACGCATTCCAAGTAACAGTATATCCATTTTTAATCACTTGTTAAACAAGTAATATGTACTAGGTATCAAAAAAGTTTATATATTTGTTTTGGCAACTTGAGAAAACATATACTACTGTAGTACTAACTTGTTAAAAGAAAAAAAATATTTAGTTGTCAAAGTCTCTGTTAATTTTAATCAGACACAGTAATGTCTTTTGAGTAGTTTGTTAGTTTGTTTGCTTGTTTTTCATTTATTTTCAAAAGACTTTAGTGATAAAAGTTATATATATCTAGATGGTGCTCATTTTGCATGTGTTATTTTTTGAAAAGGTAACCTGTGGATGTGCAGCTGGAGTCTCTGCTGCTTTCAGAGCTCCTGTTGGTGGTGTACTATTTGCACTGGAAGAAGTTACATCTTGGTAATGAAGTTCCATTCTTGTTTATGCGGTTAATCTGTGATTCAATGTCTTTTTCTTGGATATTCATAAACATAGTCCTAGTTATATACATGTTAGTGTTTACAAACTAACACTAATTTTCTTTTAAGCTTCTGCGTTTTGCGTTTTTATTGACTTTTATGTTTTGTCATCTTGAAGGTGGAGGAGTCAACTTATGTGGCGTGTATTTTTCACTTCTGCAATTGTGGCTGTTGTGGTGCGTACTGCAATGGGATGGTGCAAGAGTGGAAAATGTGGACATTTTGGCTCAGGTGGCTTCATAATATGGGATATATCAGAGTTAAGATCTAACATTTCTTCTTTTCTCTAGACATCTTAACCTGCATAGTTTTTTGCCTTTGCAAGCTTTCTAACTATTATCTTTAGTGGTCAAGAGGACTATTCTTTTGAGGAATTCTTGCCAATGGCGGTTATTGGGGTCATTGGAGGTTTACTGGGTAAGTTCTGGGTTCCCTAATCTATGTATTTTTTTTTTCTTGTTTCTCAAAATTTTATACCTGACATCTGGTTTGTTTTCTGTTGGCATAATTTTTCAGGAGCCTTGTTTAATCAGCTTACATTTTACATTGCTCACTGGCGCCGAAATTATTTACACAAGAAAGGGAATCGAGTAAAGGTCTGGTTTTCATTATAGATATGGTCAATATGGTCAAGTCACTATCAACTTCCTTCTATAATCCCTTTACGTGGAACACCAAAATGCAGATAATTGAAGCGTGTCTCATCTCTCTGATAACGTCAATTATTTCCTTTGGTTTACCACTCTTAAGAAAATGTAGTCAATGCCCTGAAGCAGATCCAGATTCTGGTATTGAGTGCCCGCGGCCTCCAGGAACGTATGGAAATTATGTTAATGTAAGAGTGTACTGATTACTTCTCAATTTGTTTTCAGGTTGTCTATTGGGTTTTGCTTTTTGCAGTTTCCATTTTTTCTAGCCTGTAAATTTCATATTTGGGTTCTAGTATTTGTATTTCACATTATATGAAAAAGTTTCAGTATTTGGTACATTTAAATTGCATGGGAAACTTATACCTGAAGGTGATAGTGTCCACTAATTCTTTTATTTGAAGGTGTAAGTGGTCTTTACTGATGAAAAAGAAAAACTTGTCTAATAGACCAAGTGCATCTATGACGTACTTTATCGATTAAATAACCACCTGGAGTTGCTCATTAAACGAGGAAGCCTCTTGGGTTTCATGGTGTCAACATATTGCAGATACAGTCATTGCATATCAGCAATAATTTCATAATTTTTCATCAGTTTAGAGTTTGTTTTTATTGATTTAAAACCTTAAGTTATTTGTACCGACTCAAAAACATTTTTAACTGATTACTTAGGAGTCTCTTGTGTAACCATAGGTTATTGGGAACTATCTTGCTTTATTAACGTAAGAGACTTAATGAGGCTCCATTTTCCTTTCTGAGTATTGTGTCCAGAGTTCCGGTAAATGTTATAATCTTTGTAGGTAGTTCAGACTATTCATTATCTAATTCCATGCTGTTTCCAGTTTTTTTGCAGCAAGGACAATGAATACAATGATCTTGCAACTATTTTCTTCAATACACAGGTTTCAAGAATTTCTGTAATCAATATCTTATCCCTTTAGATTGTAGGTTGTCTTGGTGGTTTTACTACATACTCTATTTCTGTATTTGCAGGATGATGCTATCAGGAATTTGTTTAGTGCAAAAACAATACACGAGTACAGCGCCCAAAGTTTATTGACCTTCTTGGTATTGCATATATTTACTTAGCCCAACGTGTCTCTTTGTTCTATATGTACTGCTGGATTGCTGATATAGTGATATGCCAACATGCTTTTGTGTTTTGTAACTTATCTAGATGGTGTTAGTTGACCAGATTGTATTTTGTATATAACTTTTGTCTTGGGTATTCTGTTCCTTAAGAGTGTATAGCAGCTATTCCTCATCTGTTGTTTGGTTTTAAAATTACAGCACACTTCCTTGGCATTCTTTTATCTAATCTTATGCCTTCAATGTAATGTGATCAGGTCCTTGACAAAATTTGTAATCAGGACAATTTTTGCTCCTGATTTTGTTTTTATATAACATTTTCTCCCTAATTTCTTGCAGGTTATGTTTTATACATTAGCAGTTGTGACATTTGGTACTGCCGTTCCAGCTGGTCAATTTGTTCCTGGAATAATGATAGGATCAACATATGGACGTCTTGTAGGCATGTTTGTTGTCAACTTCTACAAGAAGCTCAACATTGAAGAGGGGACGTAAGTCTCTTGTACTCATAATATTAGTTTGGTCAAATTCACATTATTCTACTGACAGACCTTTTCCCTTAAGATCTACATTCGCTATACATTCAATTCATTAATGCACTTGCTTCTGTGCTTGGATTTTCTGCCAGATATGCACTACTCGGGGCAGCTTCTTTTCTTGGAGGTTCAATGCGAATCACAGTGTCTCTATGTGTCATTATGGTTGAAATCACAAATAATCTGAAATTTTTGCCTCTTATCATGCTTGTTCTTCTTATTTCAAAGGTACATCTTTCAGAATTTTGTAAACATTTGGTTATATTGATAAGATAGTGGAAATTACCTACAAATTTTATCTTTTCAGGCTGTTGGTGATGCATTCAATGAAGGCCTGTATGAAGAACAGTCACGGTTGAGAAGCATTCCGCAATTAGAATCGAAACCCAAATATCAAATGCGGAAGATGACAGCTAAGGAAGCCTGTGGAAAAAGGGTGAACTTCTTCTCAATTTGATAGCTCTCTATGATTGTAGACAAGGGGCTTGCTAGCGCTATACTAATATAATAGAAAGGGCTTTCTTGCTTGTTTGCGTGAACATGTAGCTATAGTATCCTCTATTTTTTTTTTTTTTTTTATACCAAATTTAACTTCTCATACGCAGACATTTGAATTGAGCCATATTTGCAAGTACTATACTTACATGTCCGGAACTGTATAAGTGGGGATTTATTACTATACTGGATAAGTGGGGATTTAAGGGTTCTCAATATTTTGGCTTTTAACCTTCCTACTTTTTCAATATTAGCATCTTTCTATTTTGTCTGAGCACAGTGTAGGTATGGTCCTTTGTAAAACACAATTCCTAATGCATCACCTCTTTCTTATTTATTTATTTATTTATTATACTTTTATTCCTTGTAATAGTTGGCTGACGGTGTTCCATTGTCTTTTTTCTGAAGGTGATCTCCTTCCCTCGTGTTGTGAAGGTTGCAGATTTGGTTTCTATTCTACGGAGCAACATCCATAATGGCTACCCTGTATGTCATACTTGAGTATTCTTCATTGTTTCTGTTTGTGTATCTTTCTCTAATCTGATATAGAATTTGTGTTTCCTGTTATAATGTATTGCAGGTGATTGATCATTCTAGAAATGGAGAAACACTTGTCATTGGACTAATGCTTCGTAGGTATGCTGTTTTTATTCTTCTACGAAAATGCTTGTTTTAATTTGTTAGGCAAAGAGAATATATGTCGACAATATTTTAACTTGGTTGCTTTTGGTTTGTGATGCAGTCACTTGTTGGTACTTCTGCAGTCGAAGGTAGATTTCCAGCATAGCCCTTTGCCATGTGATCCCAGAAATGCTAGGTCTATCAGGCAAGTGGGAGCTTGAAATTAGGTTGTAGTTTGGCTTCTCTTGTACAATCTTATTTTTTTATGACAGATTTTCTGCACTTCAGGCACACTTTGAGCGAGTTTGTTAAACCTGCTTCCAGTAAAGGATTATCTATAAATGATATACATCTGAGCTCAGACGACTTGGAAATGTACATAGATCTCGCCCCCTTTCTAAACCCATCTCCTTACCTCGTCCCTGAGGATATGTCTTTGACAAAGGTGAACATTTAACTTCGATTTATTCTAGATTTCCTAGTTTCTTATCATGACATATAGTTTCACTTCTGTTAACAGTGATATCGCTCTTGATGCATATATGTTATGTGACTCATATCGCTGATGATGATGCAGGTATATAATCTTTTCCGTCAGTTAGGTCTGAGACATATACTTGTTGTTCCCCGGCCATCTCGTGTGATTGGTTTGATTACCAGAAAGGATTTATTGATTGAGGTATGGCCATCCATCTCTCAGGTACATTTCACCAACTGGGGAACTGTCAATATTGACTTTTGATGGTTTATCTTGCAGGAGAATGAGGATTCTGCTTCAATGGAACTCCAATCGACTAGTGTAAGGTCTCTATGCTACTTTACTCATTTCAAAACTATGGATTTGCATTGGATAGTCTGAGTTTGATCGGGCAGGCTTGTGACATTTGATATGGCCTGGTCCTGAAATGCAAATTAGGGTTTTATGTATAAGGTGATCATGTTGTCAAGATCCGTTTTTGAGTGTAATTTGTATTTTATTGGTGATATATATTTTTCTCCCGAAAAGCCACAATTAAGTGTCACCATGTGGACTACTTGTGTACAAGTGACATGGTTGTGAGATATGAATTTCTCACAGATCCACTATCATTTAGTACACAAACTGATTTAATGTAGTCATAGGCTTTTTTGGGTTTCATGTACAAGTATATGTTTGAGAAATACATGTTGGCTGACCCATACCAGACTCATAAAGAACTTTTCATTTTCTTAAATTTGGATGAAACTATATGGCAATTTGCATTTATTTCACTGATACTGGATTTAGACATCTTTCTGTTTTATAGTTTGTTGCCATTTTCTCTTTGTGCTAGGCACAGAGCATTTCTTGTTCTTCAAGTCTTTGTTAAGAATAAACTCTGGAGAATCTGTTTGTGTCATAAACACCTCTTTGTTGCTGTAGTGATTGCAGAATTTAGTATCCATGTTTTCAAAACTGCAAATATGGTTTCCCGAACATGCATCTCATATTGTATAATTTCAACTTGTTAATCTCCTTTTGAATTTTGTGATTGCAGAGCACAACATTGTGATAAGAGAAAGGTCAAGTGGATTGGAGATATGGAGCGCCCGCTACTCACTGGTCTTCTTTCGTGACACCATGTCTGGCTGTTCTAGCTGTGGAAGACTAGATTCTTTTCTTCTTCCCCCATCCATACCTCAAAAATCTAGGTTTTGCTACTTTCTTTATAGATTTACAGTAGTTTTTTTAGAGATACAAGTATCTAGGATTAGAGTCGGTCCATTAATTGTTTTCCCCTTGGAAGAAGGGATGATGCACCACACCCATCTGAAATTTTGTAACATCTGACTGGAACTCTGGAAGCATAAAAGTAGATAGCAGATTGATGTGACATATCAAGTTACAGATCACAAAAACAGGGAAAGATGCAGTTCATATTACTACTAATTTATTAGTTTTGTTGAGCAACACTTCTAGCCATCTTGTGTCTTGACATCTGATCATCCATTTTATTTTGTTCGAGACAAATTCCAGATTTTATGTGTTAATCTATAAAAAGTTTGGCATCTCAAATTCTCAATACAAATTATTATCAATTAAGTTTTGACTTGGATCTGTTATGGAATTAGAGCTGAAGAACTTGTCAAGTAAATTGTCAATGTTCACTGATAACAATTGGTTCCAGAATAACGTGAATAAACCTGATTTTGGAACTGGACTATTGTGAACGAGGGAGGAAAATCTCACTTTCATGAGTTTCTTTTTTCGGCACAAAGCAAGATCGAGGAGGAGCAGCTCTAGATTGGAGGGGACTAAAAAGAAACAATTACTTGAATCGATAAATGGGGATTCTCTGAAATTTATTTGAAACTGTTGTAATCCATATACCGTACGTTGTAGCTGTCTATTTCAAGAACCAAAGCTTCACACTACCATACTGACCAACAAAAATGATGAAAACTCAAATGCCCAGAATAAAGCAGTCAGGAAACTCGAGGGACACGCCTTACAACTCTTAACCAGAAGCAAAAAATGCTAGAGTTGCAATTGTTATTAATCCTAGCAACGCAATTTTGTGGGGAGCAGCCATATTTGGAGACGGTGCGGGAGTCTTTGCAGCAGCAATTGTAGTAGGGGAGGGCAATGCAGAAGGAGTTGCAGCAATTGGTACATTGCGTACATTGATGTCGACCTTCTGACCGGATTGGCAGTGACCGGGAACACCGCAAACAAAGAAATGGTGGCCTTTGGTCTTCATTGTGATGGAATCGTTTCCGGTGCTGAAGGACTCCAAAGGGACTGAAACATTACAGGACCTGTACATGGCATGTGTAACTCGAAGTACATTGTGAAACTGAGCATTGTATGTGAATTCTGATCCCATGCACCAACAAACAAAGATAACGATGAGATTCTGTTTCTATCCGAAAAAATTGCACATATGAAGCTTCCTATACTTGAACAAGAAGAAAACGCTTTGGAACATCACTTTGTGTTTTTGGTAACTTGATTACTTAACTAGCTACCCCAGTTTTATTAGTTCATTTTTCTTAAGTGGGCAAGGTCGTTACACCGAAAGTATAGAAATGTATCATCAAATCAGGATAAGTAGGTGAATGGTCGATGTCTTTGCCTGAGATCTGACAATTCTTTTCACTAGCTAGAATCTGAATTCAGATTACCTTACAAAACCAATACAGAACGGCAACAAAGAAACGAATTATATAGCTCAAGGTTTCAATTTACAGACATATCACCTTATATTCTCAACTTTTTATCTTATATTATTCTTAATTCCATGTTGCCTCATACCTTTAAGCTTCATATTCTACTCCCAAATAATCTCAATGCTCCTTAGTTTCAATAATCATGAATCATAAAGCACAGGATACAGGATTGCAAAAGTGTAATGTAAGAGTTGTAGTGGGGATCCAGATCGACCCCCAAAGAAACAAAAAAAAACATATATGAGTGGGTTTCCTTGGGTCCTTTTGTACGTGAATTTGAAGACACTGCACCAAAATGCAGGCGTGCAGCATGAGAAACATAATTAAAAGTTTTTGCTCCATCTCAAATTGGAGTAAAAAAGACAGTGATGATTTCCCAGTAGTGTTTCGCCTTGGAAGACGAAAAAAAAAAAGAAATGATTAAAACATGAAGAAAACCCAGAAAGACAAACTGAGAAGTGAGAAGCATGAGTTTCATTACATCTATGGAGAAACCTGAACAAGCAAAGAGAAAACATATGAAGAAAATTGAACTCACTGATAACGTCTCCAACTCGGAAGGTCTTGGTAGCAGCCCATTCTTTGTAGTTGACATTTCCGATGGTGGTCCATCCAGCCGAGTCTCCAACCTTGTATTCAGTTGCATTCGAAACTTGCAGCACCACAGCCATCATCGCCACCACCACAGCCAAGGCTCTGATCATGAAAGCCATGGCTTTGTAAAATGAGAGTACTAGAAGATGGCTACTTTGAACTTCGGATGTGGCAGAGCTTGAGAATGAGTTACTTCACGTTAAGGCAGTATATATAGCTCTAGGAGGAATGACCGGGTTGGAAAGTTGAAGGTAACCGATCGAAAGTTTGAGCCCAAAAAGGAATAATGGAGGACTGATCAAGGTTCGTGTGTGTTAACTCCTCTAAGACCTTGTTAAAAATAAAAACTAGTTTTTGATTTTTCTAATAGTTTCTTGTCAAATTTAGAAACGCTACGAAAACAATCGGAAATCGTATTTACTTTTTTATCTAATGTTTGGTTTGTACATGGATAGAAAATTATCCTTAATTCAAAACCGAATATTTTTTGAACAAAATTGAAAGTGTATAATAATGGTCTTTAAATTAGGGAGTTAACATGCAACTAACGCAGGATAACTATGAGAGAAAATGTTAAAACTTTACTTCCCAACCATTCTATTACGGGAACCAAACAAGACATAAAGATTGGCAAATCAACATTTTTGACTTGTGAGCGGAATAGTGTTTGGTTGCCGTTAATCTTTTCAGTCCTAATTATTTATTTATTTTTCACTTTTGGTTTTGGAAATTTGTTGGGGGAAAGGAACATCTTAATTTCTCTGAGCGAGTTATAAAGGCCATGTCAACTGGGTCACTTAATCTGTAGGGAAAAGGGGATTGAATATTTTGGTTTGGTAAAATAAAATGACATTCCAATCCAAGTGAAAGAAAGTAACAACGATCTTCTGATCTCTATGATGTGATCCATCAATGTATCAAAACTAATCAAATCCGAGTTCCGTCCCATGAATCACGAATCATCATGTTTATATTAAGTAACTCCATGATCGTACAAAATTTTTCACTCCATGATCGTAGGGTGCAATCAAACACAGTGTTAACTTTTCTTTATTCTCAGAATTGGTAGATAGACTCTAATCCCTAATTTGTGTCAAATGCATTAGTGCCAATAACATCCCCATAGTTTATAAACTACTATCAGGGACAAACTTATTAAAAAAATAACAGGGACTGAAATAGATATATTGAGTTCTGATGACATTTCCGGCATTGATCGATTGAGACGAAAACAAATGCATTAGTGCTAGTTTTTAGAGTTCTGATTTTCACTTAGTTCTTAAGGACGTGAAAGGCAAGAATGCTGGGTTTCAGTTTGTTGGTTATAGCTAGCTAGTTAGCTAGTGCTGGTGGTGGGGAGTCGTAGAAGGCTCATCTTCAACTACGAGATGAGTCTGGCCATGATTACAGTTTCATTTGTTTATTTAGTATTGCAGAAAGTTTTGTTCATATTGGTGAGTGCCATGATGACATTGCTCTAATATTGCCACAATAATTTGATCGCAGTTGAGACTTGAGATCGAGTATTGCTTTGTTCATAGGACAAGGACAGTCTTGCAATCTACATTTCCTTTTAAGAAGTGACATGGGCGTGTGTGACCATAACACGGCTTCTTTTATTCTTTACAAGTTAGTTGAGCTTGATCAAGATTTGATAACCAAACTTTTGCTTCAGCAGAAGCAATATAATGCAGGGTTTGCACCTTCTATAGTAAGCGGAAATTCGCTTATTTTTATAGAAAATTATATAAACAAGCCCACATTTTGGATAGTTTTTCATTTAAATCAAGACAAATGTGGTACCGTATTCTATGGAGGAGCTACAACAATAACTTCCACCAATGGGGGAGCCAGGATAAAATTGTTACCCGGTCATGCTGTAACAAAAGAAAATCAACTAGGCCGCAAAGCTTGACAGTGTGAGAAATTTTTACGAAAAACTAACTAAATCTTACAAAACGAGGCCGCAAAACTTCAGAATCTAATCATCACCTCATTCTCGACCGCTTCAGTAATTTTTTTTTTTAGGAAATTGAAATTTACACTCCTAATTTTATAATCCACACTCCCATTTTTCTCTTTTGGTAATTTAAATCTTGCCTTTACTCTTTAGTGACATGTGTTTTGTCTTTTTGTGAAAACTTTACCCAAAAAGAAATGTGAGAATGTGAATTGTAAAATAGGGAGTGTAAATTTCACGTCCTTTTTTTTTTTTTAATGTGAAATGCATTTTCAATGATCAAATTTTCATTAGACATTCTGAAAATACAAACATTTAGAATTAGGAGAGCCTAAATAGTCAACAAAATAGATAATCTTTCCACTACAACAACAATTTGAGTATTTGGGTAGTGGGCAGTGGGCAGTGGGCAGTGGTTGAGAATTTGAGTGTCGCGAATTTACCTAAGTTTTAGGGCTGGCTCTGTCCTTGACTTGCAGAGCTCTGTAGTATTTTGTAGTATTTCTAGAAAATTTTGTTCATATTTTTTTTTTTTTGTAAATTCAAATCAGAAGAACAAAAAACAAAAGAAAAGAAGAAACAGTCTCAGCCTATGAGGCGAACAAAACAACCAAAGACAACACGCCTAAGAAGAACAACAAACACACTTGCAGAAACTAAAAGAACAACTACCCTAATGATCCTCCATTCCTGAAGAAGAGCCTGATTCGACGAATGGTGCTTGAGCTTTAGAGATAGTAACCTGCTTCTAACAGTATTGATAACCTGCTCCTGATTCTATGCAATTTTCATAACTGTATTCAATGTAGAATCATACTTATAATCGATTGTACGCATGTAGATATGTACCATTTGTTATTTAACAAAATCAAGGGAAAATCAATTTCTAAATGTTATTAGCCTAGGTCTAGGGTCCTTACCTATTTCTTCCTATCCTCATGTGTTGTTTTTCTCTTCCAGTGTCCTGCCTCAACCGGAGCCACTTACCATATGACTGCCATGCCTCTATTTAACACCCAACCTTATGGTGGTCTGTTAGGAAATCCGGGTCACCCTCCGAATTTTCTAGCCCAAGACTGAAACCAAATGAAGACAATAACCAGAAACAATGTAACACGAATACAAGATATTAAACAAGGTTCAGTCAAATCCACATGACCTACATCCTCGGGTGATGATGTTGGATCCACTAAACGAGAAGAAGATTACAACTGAAGAACAATTCGGTTCTTCCACCCTCAAATAATCTCTCTCCTCACACTCTAGACTCTCAGCAGAGAACTCTCAAATACATCTGATCTCCCATAGCTTGCAACACTCAAGATCAGAACTCTCAATTGATCTACATCACACCACACCTAAAACTATGCCTCTAAGGTCCTATTTATAGACTCACAATTAATCTGACTTACAATAGGATTTAGAACCATATCATGAATCCTAAACCATTACTTCTAAGGATAAACTCAAAAAATCCTAAATACACTAGAATAACTTACCCAAAGCCTTTAGAAGTAAAGAATCTAAAATAGACAAGGAATCAGTTTTGAGCCGTAACCCTAACAATTTCCACCTCGGCTCAAAATCTTTGACCTTTCTCTAAACACAAGCTTCCTTGGGTCTTCTCAATGAGCCACGATCACCACCGCACCTCAATACGCCACATGGCGCCCTCAACAGGAAGACCAGTTAGCCAAGTTTTTTATTTTATTTTTTATTTTTATTTTTTTTTAACTTTTTATTAATAACTCACACCCTACATATGTTAATGAGGTTTGAACCCATGACCTCAAAGTTGTTAGTTAAACACCTTAACCAACTAAGTCATGGCTCACCGACACCAGTTAGCCAAGTTTGAGAAACACTCAAACTTGACCCTTGGACAATAACTCTTTCCCTCAAACATGCACAACGCAACCACTTGTATGCAATCCAAGTCTCCACTAAAGTTGCCAAACCAAATGAGAGCGATCTTCAATGGTTTGCACAACTCACCTTGAGCAACATTCCTCTATACATATTTTCCACCATGAATGGTATCTTCTTTAGACGCATCACTCTTAAAACACCAAATTTGCTTCTCAACTTTCTCACTACTGTCTGAAGTATGTGACACCTCAATTGTGGAATATGCATGAGCTAGCATATTTCCACCACAAACTTGTGACGGGATCCTTACGGGTCTACCTCCCTTTAAGGACTGCTGCAATGTTGGTTGCTCCTCAAATTTCACCTTCTTAGAAACAAATTTTGTTCCTCTGCATTTACTATTGCTCACCTCCCTTGAGTGCCAATAGGAACCAAGATTGCCAATCTTTCCACCACCTCGAACAAAACTCTCAACGGAACCAATTGTTCCACCTCGAATAAAGCTCCCTTCCAACGTCTTCAATCCCCAGCTTCCGCTAGCCCACAGAACCAAGCTCTGATAACAATTTGTTAGGAAATCCGAGTCACCCTCCGAATTTGCTAGCCCAAGACCGAAACCGAATGAAGACAATAACAAAAAACAATATAACACGAACACAAGATATTAAACAAGGTTCAATCAAATCCACATGACCTATGTCCTCGGGTGATTATGATGGATCCACTAAACGAGAAGAAGATTACAACTGAAGAACAATTTGGTTCTTCCACCCCTTAAATAACCTCTCTTCTCACACTCTAGACTCTCAGCATAGAACTCTCAAATACATCCGATTTCCCATAGCTTGCAACACTCAAGATCAAAACTCTCAATTGATATACATCACATCACACCACTTAAAACTATGCCTCTAAGGTCCTATTTATAGTCACAATTAATCCGACTTACAATATGATTTAGAACCATATCATGAATCCTAAACCATTACTTCTAAAATAAACTCCAAGAATCCTAGATACGCTAAAATAACTTACCTAAAGCCTTCAGAAGTAAAGAATCTAAAACAAACAAGGAATCAGTTTTGAACCGCAACCCTAACATGGTCCTCATAATGTTTATATGGGCGATGGTAGCTTTATGCCAATATCTCATACTTATATCCTTCCCTTATCCCTAGGTTCTCTAATTAATTTCTCCTTACATCATGTCTTTCGCATTCTTTCAATTTGTAAAAATCTCCTATTTGTTGCTCGTTTTACAAAATGTAATCTTCTCTTTTTCTTCCTTGCTTTCAATTACTTTCAAATATATTGCTTAGGTACTGGTGACCTATTGTTTCAGAACTCATGTAAAGATGGTCTCTATTCGATTTACTTCCCTTTCACATCTACAGTCCTCATGCACTCAACTTTGTTTCACTCATCTCTTTGGCACAATCGCTTAGGTCATCCTTCTTCATTTGTTCTAGCTCAATTTGTTCCACCTCGTTTACAATCGCTTGGGTCATGCTTCGTCCTCTGTTTGAGCATGACATATACCTTGGTTTATCAATGAGGGTTGGCGAATCTAAGACCGCAATATTTACATACATTAAAGAGAAACTTACAAAGAAGCTTGAGGGTTGGCAATCAAAGATCTTAACTGCAGCTGACAAGGAGATTCTAATCAAGGCTGTAGCCCAAACAGGGCACTTATATGCTATGAACAGTTACTTGTAGCCGAAGGGCCTCAGTGATGACCTTCATCAATTGTGTGCATCTTTCTTCTGGAGAATGACAAGAAATGAATATATTGGAGAAGTTGGGAGCGAATTTGCCTCACAAAGCAAGAAGGCGGCATGGGTTATAAAAAACATTTATGCCTACAACTACTCAACTAGGTAATGCTAGCAAAACAAGGCTAGAGACTTGTATTTAATCCAGACTCATTGATTGCTAGATTGCTGAAGGCTGCTCATTTTGGGTTGCTGAACTTGACACCTCTTGGAGTTTCTAAAAGCAGGAGTGCAATGGAGAAGATGGCGCTCAAGTGAGCATTTGGCATGATAAATGGATCCCAAACTACCTGCATGCCATACTAGCTGCACAAACCTACAGATTGTGTATTTGAGTTAATATCTGACCTATTGGTCATAAGTTCATAACACTAGAACATGGAATCTCTTCATGCATTTTTCATCTGAAATTGCTCACAGGTCATTTGCCTCCCTCTTGGTCACAGTTTAATGAGGGACAAAATCATGTGGATGCGGGAACGAAAGGGTTCTACTCTATCAAGACAGCATATTGAATTGCTCGATCTACTGTCATGGACAATGCATTGGTCTCTTCCTCTACTGGCAACTTCTACAAGCATTATGGGACAAAATCTGGAAAGGTAAGTGACTGGAAAACAGGACAAGTCAAAATTTGTGTATGGCGTGCCTGAAATAACTTGCTTCCTACAAGAGCGCAACTAAGCTTCAAAGGATACACAGGAGATATGAGATGCCTACACCAGTATGAGGATAGCTCACACAGTCACACCTCTTCTGCAATGTCCAACTGCAGCTGCGCACAATGAAACACCAGAATGATGAGGATAGCTCATACCTCTTCAACTAAATGCTCCACACTAGATGTGGTTGTTATATTTTCTACAGTACAATAAGCGCAGGCTTCTCATCAAATGTAGTTCAGTCCATTTTTCTGTTGTTTTTTACACGCTGGTAAAACGATAGATTGTACTAATGAAACAACCACAACGGTTGGAATATGTGAGTAATACACCAAATACAAACACAACAAGCACAAAACTTACATTGGTACACAACTGCGTACTCCATAAGCAATGAAGCACAAAGTCTACAGCTAACAAAAACACTTCAGTCTTCAAAGGGAAGATAGTCTGTTACCTATCCCTCATCGAAAAAAAAGTCTGCAATATACTCCAATGAATCTTGTACAGTAGTAGAAGCTACTGCCAATTAATGAACAATGATTCTAAGTGAAACAATTTTCTCGAAACTCCTGATACAGATAAGGGGGCCAAATCTAACCCATAAAGCTTTTCAACAACATGGTCTTACAGTGACCTAAAGAAAGGTAAAGAGCGATAGATACATATATGATGTTCATATCTAAACGATGTATTTACTACTATTGCAGAGTGCAGACAGAACCCTGACGCTTCTTCAAAATCTACAACTGTGTAACAGGATCAAACCCATTAGAATGTCCATTCTTCTTTGCGCCGTTAGTACCATCAATGTTGGCTCCTTCAGTGTGGTAGTCAGCATCAATGTACTTCTTCCACAACCAATGCTGCCTCCAGACCCTCTCAGTCATCTCTTCAATGGGGATGTTCTTTGTTTCCGGGACCAGGAATAGCACAAAGATTGACATGATCAGGACCCAGCCCGAGAAGAAAAGGAAGATGCCAAACTTGAAGTGGCAAAGCATAGAGAGGAAGGCCTGTGCTATCACAAAAGTGAAGAGCAAGTTGGTGCAGACGGTCACACTTTGCCCTGCTGATCTGGTCTCCAGTGGGAATGTCTCACTTGGTATCAACCAACCTAAAGGTCCCCAAGACCAGGCAAAGGCAGATACGAAGGTGCAGACCATGATCACCACCAAGACTGCAAAGCCTTTCTGAAGGTCATCATTGTGATCCTTGACCTTAATTCCTAGTATTATGGCTATAACCACTTGAGACAGGAACATCTGAACACCAGCTTCGAGTAAGAGCATGCGACGGCCAACTTTGTCAACTGAGTAGATAGATACCATAGTGGAGAGAACATTGACAGCTCCTGTTATAACAGCTGAGTAGAGAGCAGCATCATTGCCAAATCCTAATGTGTCAAACAAGACTGGCGCGTAAAACATAATGGCATTGATTCCAGTACATTGTTGAAAGATCTGCAGCCAAAATTATAAAGCAAAGACATCAGATACTTATAATACTAATTGGAATGTGAATTCAGCTTTAGGAGAAACAGGCATTCTATGAGATTACTAACCTGCAAGGCTACTGCAATGACTAGTTGTGGCCGATTCCTACGATGTAGGAGATTTCTGAAAGGATGCTTCACTTCTTTAGCCACACGACTAGCCTCAACAAGTTCCAAGAACTCAGGTTCAACATTGTCAGTACCACGAATCCTTCTAAGTACAGCTTTTCCTTCTTCTAAGCGACCACGCTCCACAAGACTGTTAGGTGTTTCCACCACCAAGAGGGCACCCAAGGTAAGGAGACCGGCAGGAATACCAGCCAAACCCAATGATAGTCTCCATCCCCATCCTCCTGTGATTCTGTTATTGCAAGTGATTCATTAAAGACAGTCAGCAACAAAGCCAGCATTTGGAGGCAAAGCAAAAGATTGAATGATATCCTTTTTTATGGTTCAAATAAAACAAGCTATTTTCTCTTGTAAAAAAAGATCAAATTTTTCAGCATTACTAATAAAAGTTCACAAACAAATTCTGCTCCAAGGCAAAGCAATGAGTAGACAGGGTCAACCAGTAAGTAGACAGTTTTGGCTACAATAGTTTTGGCTAAAGAAGATTGATAATGGAATGATTTAAAGGTTGTTCACAATATGTAGAAACTAGAAAGTATAAGAGTTTGAACTAAATAAACCTCCAGTCAAAAGCTAAACAAGTTCCTTTATTCTATGGATTAGTACTTGAATGACCTATTCAGAAATGAACAGCTTTCAATCTTTTTAAGTGTTGAACTCCAAAGATTGACTCAATACATAACAAGCTAGAAATGTTTAGGCCATCTGAACAAGAACTAAATAAGGGGAATTTTTTTTGGTAATGATAATTTCATTGAAGAAACAACTACGCAAACAACAAACAAGCAGCAGAAAACCAAGGCAACAAACACTGAAAACAAACAAAAAGATTAAATAAGGGGAATTGAGAGCTGCAAAAAATATCATACACGTCTCTATAAATTAACATCCAGCCTTTTCTGTCCTAATGTGACCTATCTAAGTTCAAATGCATATTTTAATACAGTAACCCTCCCTTAAGAAGTACTCATCTATCATTAGTTTAAACAGTAGATTAAGTAGTCTATTTTAAGGGCCCAATTGTTGACTTTATGATACAAAAGGCTTAATACTTAATTTCTACAGTCAAACTCGGTTTTGAAAACATGCTTATACAAATGCATTCTTATTTAATATCAACCAACACCTGTGGTGTTTTCTTTGGATAAAGGAACAGGTGTACTCTGTTACTTTGAGGTTTGAGCATAAATTGTCTTCCAACTTATACCATTTTACTATTTTAGGACCACTAATTCTTTCATTCCAAGTAACAGTATGATGTCAGAGGAATTGTTTACTTGCTTGTTGTTCCTATAGGTTTCAGTAAACAAACATTGAACAATAAATATGGGAACTAACTCACTTATTGGTGCCATAGTTAACAAGGTTTGCAAACAGAATTCCAATGGTGACATTGAGCTGGAAGAGGATGTTAAGCCCCCCACGTATTCTTGTAGGTGCAATCTCCGAAAGGAACAGTGGCACAGCCTGTAAGTAACATGAAAGTTGAAAGATTACAGACCAAGCAAAGCAGATGAATACTATGTTGGATTAATTAAGTTCATATTTGCACATATTATACAAGCTATTTGTTGTACACAGACAATTTTATCCAACAGAATCACATGAATGGTGCCTTGAAGGTGCTTTTTTATATTTCTAAGTTCATAGATAGGAGGTTGAATTGAATTTAATGTTCCTACAAATAGATAAGATAAACTAGTTCAACAAATACACCACACAGGGATGGAATAAGCTAGAAAAAATTGGAACAAGAAAGGTCTATGGATTCACGTTTTCTCACAAAGAAATTCATGACTTTTTGAAGGGAAAATGATTCGAAAAGCAAGAAGATGCAAAGTAATTAGATGAGGTGGCCTCTTCATAAAAGTCCAGGCCACAAATCACAATCTGTGATGTCATGTTTATCCTATTAGCCGCAGAATAGTAAAGAGTTCTCACCACATGTACAAACGTCAAACACCAGAATATACCTAAAAAGGGCGTAAAAGCAGAAAAGTTGGAAAAACAAGTGGAAGATTATGACTTAAGCCTTTCTAACCAAAAAGTATGACGCACAAGATTTGATCATGTTCTAGGAAAAACGAAAGCCATGGCCTGTGATTTGATCATGGGCATGCTTCTCTTCCAATCTAAGAGCTTAGACCCACCAGTTCCCCACAGGACGTTAGTCCTCCATGGTGTTCTGTGACCGTGGCTATGGCCCCAAACATTTTTCAAGTCAAAAAAGGAATATCTGCTGTGATATTTTGATGGAATTAAACAACTCATGTTTTGATTTTTATAACAAACCAAGGTGTGTAGTCACTAGTCAGTACCTAGAACATGTTAATATCATCCATAACAATCCAAGGTAGATTTATGATAGTAATAGGAATGGACCCTAAATTGATATGACTGATATGATGTCTCTATTGCAAGGGACAAGGCTAATAACGCATCTTAATTAAGCTCACACCACACTCTGTCTGCCTCAGAAACTAAAATTACCCAGATCACTAGATATTGTATAGTCATGTAATGTAAAAAGTTAAAAATAAAAGTTACCTGATTAGCAAAACCAACTCCACAACCAAGTGAGATCCTCCCAATAATGAGCATAGCAAGATCTTGAGCTGCAGCATTAAGAATTGTGCCAACTATGAAGAAGCACCCGGCAATGAGCATAGAGGGTCTCCTCCCATAGTTTCTGGTGGTGTAGGAAGCGGCGAACGTCGCGGTTAAACCAGCCAGGTAGAGAGAAGATGTGAACAACTGCAGGCCCTGGTTATCATATTTGCAGTAATTGCTGTCGTTGGCTGGGTTGAGTGTGTTTCTATAAACAGTTGGGAAGAACTTTTTCAAGAATGGGGGCATTGATGTAACACCACCTGCATCAAATTCACCATCAACAGTTTTTCAAGGCTAGAAAGGTAATTTGCATCGAAACAAAAATGGAAATCAAACCACATCACCGTGAAATTTCCCTTGGCGGGATCAACAACACAAAATCCCTCTTCTATTTTTTTGATGAAAAAAAAAATTATATAAATAACAAAAAACACACCAAATCTCCCTATTTTGGGATCAAATTGTTCAAAAATTTCATGAAAAATTTAGGAAAATTAATAAATCTCCCAGAAACATTATTATATATCTGAAATCCGTTTCGGTTAATTGAAAATGCTAGTTAAAAATTAAAATTAATAACGGATAATTATATACACGGTTACAATAATAGAAACTTTCAGTGTTGCTTTCACAGGCATTGACTGAAGCCTTTGTTTACTCAAAGAAAGTATTAATTACTCAAAGCAAATCAAAAAGCGTCGGTACGTTTTCCGAAACCCTAACAAACCAGTGCGGAGCTCATCAACCGCCGGAGAAGCGGAAACGACGAGCTAGATCTAACCGGAATAAAGCTCAAGCAAAAGCATAATGTTGAAGACTAAAGCGATCTCTGTGAGATAAGAGAGAGAGAGAGAGAGAGAGAGAGAGAGAGAGAGAGAGAGAGGATTTGGTACCTGAAACGCCGACGTCGTAGCCGAACATGAGGCCGCCGGTGGCCGCCATTATGCATGAGATGATGACGATAGGCGTGATCTTCGCCTCGAATTCACGGCCACCGCCCGCGGACGAGAAACCTCCGGCCATTTCGCCGGGTTTTGAAAGCGAAGTCGGATTTCGGTGCTCAGAAATGGACGGAGGATTGAGAAGAAGAGAGAGAGAGCGAGAGGCGGAGGAGGAGGAGGGTGTTGGAATTGGAGCAGAGGAGTGGGGGTGGCTTATATAGGCGACGACGACGAGAGCACGAGGTACGAATCGGATCCTGTGGTGGGGCACCACCGTTGCGATTCCGCCACGTGGTGCGGTATGGCTGGAAGAGTCTTAATAGTCAAAATGCACACACATTTTGTAAGGAAGCCGTGAGTTTAGGATTGAAGAGTCAATTTTTTCAATTTCAAATTGGTTTTGGATTAGAGGGTTAAAGTCTAAAGGAAATAAGGAATTGGGTTTGATTTTTCAATAGCCAATTGTATTTTACTATTGACCAGAAGAGTCATTCTGGTTGGAATTTCCTATGTGTCTAAAATCTGAATAGAAAAACTAGTGTTTTGATGCTAAGAATATATCTTTGTTAATTTTAATTTTAGGGGGTGGTTTCCACAAAGGCAATGTGAATGAATCAACAGGGAGTTGGGTTCTCATTTCCTCTCTAAATTTGTGATTACTAACACTACCGAGTACCGAGGAATCAAACTTGTGCGGCCCGTAACAAAATGGGAAATGATTCCCTCATATTCATTATTTAAAGACAGTTGATATTGATTCTCATTTCTTAGTGAATGAATTTAAATTTTAAAAGTAACCTCAACATTTTATTCAAATTAAAAGCTACCCCGATGATTTTATGAGTATTTTTGTAATCAACTTCATTTTTATTCCGATTCATTCTCTAGTGTTCTAGTTCTGTCACATTCCTTCAATAATTAAACAAATGAATATTGAGAATGCTTATTATCTCTCTCATTCATTTCCTTTCCGATTCATTCTCTCTCCGATTAATCTTTGTCAACACATTATCAGTTTGCTAATCGGTTTGCTAAATGCCCCATGGTTATTTGAATATCATGTCTCATAATTAACATTATGATAAGAATATTCAATGATCGGAAACATGAATAATTATCAATGGAGTATTATACCTGCCCACTTAATTAAGAGGTCAA
Source organism: Fragaria vesca subsp. vesca (assembly GCF_000184155.1). Lineage (NCBI taxonomy): Eukaryota > Viridiplantae > Streptophyta > Magnoliopsida > Rosales > Rosaceae > Fragaria > Fragaria vesca. The sequence continues at coordinate 12,210,942 of NC_020494.1, read as the reverse complement.
GAGTCAAGACATTGATTTCCGTTTAAAGTTATAAGGAGCTACGAAACTGTACGTGTAGGAACCGAAGTCTATTTTGCTCGTATCACAGGTGTGTATAATGACAAGATATTTGCTAATTAGTTCGATGCCTAATTCCCTATTATATGTTGTAGGCTTGAAACAAAGGTAGTAAAACGATAAGATTTATGATTGATATTCAACTCGACGGGTTGTGGTAGCTAGTCTTGATTTGCTCTCTCTCATCCTATCAAGCAAACTCAACTCGGCCAATGAGCATTGTTAGCAATCCACAAACAACAAGAGTAAGATCAAGATGCGTTGAGGTTGGGCGTGAAAAAATGCATGTATAATATTTTAATTATACAACAATTTATCTGAAAAATATTTAATGCAACACTGATATACATATATTTGTTGGTGTAAAATGATAGATAATCGCATATTTCTAAAATAAAATTATACAATGGGTTAATGTATGACATGCATATATACAGCATACAATTACCTTAAAGTGTTAAAAAAAGTCGTTAGAGTAATGATATAGTCTTCAAAGTGGTGATATTAGCAAAATTTTAAACACTCAATAATCTATTAGTTAACTGGGGTACAACATTGAAGGATATAATACCATAAAAATGACTAAATAATCGAGATTACGTTGACATGCCAACCGTATAGTTTACATGCAAATTAATTAACTAGGTTCGTGCGTGGTCGATCACAACTCGTACACATTATGCTCTTCACAGACATAGTCACCACATGCGTCAAGAATCTAAACGAATATGAACTAATAAGCTGTAATATATATACTTATATAGCCAATAGAAATGAAACACAAGTTGGAATTCGAATTCATATATATATGAACCTATAGACGTTTACGCAGAGGACAATGTGCATGTGGTCCAAAACTTTGGTTTTTTTGTTTTTTAGGGTTTTATTTTGCATATATAGCTTTGAACCTTACGTACTACTTCGTCACAGATTGAGATGGATGGATACTTATATAATACTCCATCGTCTGGTAAATATCTACACGTACATTATTCGTATCAAAGGATTGATACTAGTTCACATATATACTGGCTTTGAGAGTTTGAGGCTAGCTGTTCGATATCAGTCCCATATACAGCTAGCTTTGACTGGTTAGATCGATTTGTAGTAAACTATTGTGTAGCCATGTCGACGAACAAGTTTCGAATTCAGTTAATTAGAATATCACTTAGATAAGGTTCAACGTTCAACATACACAGAAGAAAAATGTGTCTGAAATTATTGTAGAATGTGTAGCTAGGTTTTATACATAAAGGGTCATCTCTAAAACAAACCAAAATTGCGAGCAAGATATATATGAAACATAAGTAGAATTATTAAGTACCGATCGAGTGGATTTCTACAACCTAAAACAATTGTTTTTCTTCCACATTTGCTAACCGTATGTAAGTTGTTGGGATCTTAATTCACTTCTTTATGCGGATCAAATTTCGTACAGAAGTAGCGTAGCTTCTATTAAAGCCTCCAATGCCATTTCAAGATGAACTCATAGAATAGAGAATCAGAAAAAAAGAAATAAGTTTCCTACACTACTAGAAAGACAGAATCTCGGATAATAAAGAAAAAGATAAAATCTATAAAACAGAACATTCTTTCCTTATTTTGTTTTTAAAATATTTTAATTTTCATAAACCATACATGAGACGCTTTAAAATACAATGATATACACACAATTTTATTTTAATTGAAGATTGAAGATTGAAGATTTCATTTTAATTTTTGGTTAGCAAGTGCATTTACATGAATAAAACGAAGCATCCAATGTAACACAAGATGAGATATAGATACGTACTGCACTATATATATTCCCACTAGCATTGTATAAGCGCATGCTGCAGGGCCCAAAAGACATTTTAAGAACATGATTATGAACTCCCATCTCACAATTTAGAACCAAATCACATATCCACATAGAACCGATGATTTTAGTTAGTTGGTGCCCCTCACGTTTAAATCTCACTTGATTAATTGGCCCATCAACAACCCTAATAAAATCATAACTCACAGGAATTAACAAAGCCAGTGGTGCGCTGATAAGGCAGTGACGCAACTTCCAGGATTTAACTCGAGATCGTGCAATGATTATAATCCTAGACTATATTTGGTTCATTTATCTTCAACTCCAATGACAAAGCGTATCCATTTGCTTTCCTTTTCCAGTTTTTATTTAAAGAAAGAAGCAGAAATAAAGAAGATGAAGAATAAGAACAGAATAGGAGAACAAATTGGAAAACCCTAGCATCCGAAATCCCAGTTTTTGGCGCGCGTGTTCTTGGAATATTATTCTATCTGTGTTCAGACCCCAAAGAAACACACATAAAACATGTGTTTAAAGACAAACTCTCTAACCTGACGAGACGACAATAGCCACCATTTTCCGTGCAGATCCATGAAGGCTTTGAATAATGGATATTATGTTCATCGTTTACTTTTTTTCTACAAAACAAACAACACTTCAAAATATCTAGCTTGACAACTAGGAGTTTGGTTTAGCAACTCTTTCATGCATCCAATAGAACTTTTGCTAAGAGTTCTTTTATTAGAAGTACCTATAATCTTGTGTAATCCATAGGATGCTGCTTCGTGGTTCATGTAAATGCACTTTGCTAAGAGTTCTCTTAAACTAAAAATGGTCTTCGTCAATCTTGTACTATATATATGACTTGTTTCATTTAAGAGAAAAGTCATTTATAAGGTGCTACGTGGTTAGTTCAGATTTGATACGTTATATCGTAATGTGATCACAAACACAAGTGGCATACTATATTAGATCGCCATGCTCTATACAAATTAAGAAATTAGGCAAATTAGTATACCAAACTAGTGAACCTCGGTTTGCAGTTATACGAATATATGACGTTGGGCTGCGATGACCTCAAGATGCAGATATATGATATTGTGGGATTAGTGTGTAATTAGGAGACGTCAAACTTGACCATGTTCAAAACCATGCAGCTTCCAACCATCTGGGTTTTGGATTTGGAAATCCTGGACTTTTCTCTGCTTCCCCTTTTGAAGTTTTGGATAAAGATAAAAGAAGATCCAGATTAGATGAGATTAGATCGACATGAGAAAATTCTATGCAATGCTGCGGCACATATTCGCAGCGAAAAGGTTGCGAACTTGTACACTTTTACAAAGCTCGAAAGTTCACTTAAAAAAAGAAAAAGAACAAACGAACAAAGTGAGATGACTTTCGAGCTAGGTTGAACTAAGTTGAACCAATTAATATTCGGCAACTTTTTTGGAGCTTCAACTATCTGAAATGGTACGTAAACTATATACAAGTCATGAGGCTAGCTATGAATACATATAGCTTAGTGTTTCCAAAATCAAAGTTGAAATTATTATTGCCACTGCGAGCTAACCATTCGCTTCAACCTAAATTTTTTCTTCTTCTATGATCATTAGTAGTGTCAGCATCCATACATTCTTGGAAGTGCTTTGTTGATTACAATTTGGGTATTGGACAAGTTAGTTGGATTACAGTTTGTATCATTATATTTTGTCTACCCACTACTTGAGTAGAGGGGAAGAAAATTTCGGAANCGTGATCACAAAGTCGAAATTTAGGAGCGCATATATATATATATATATATATATATATATTATA